>NC_133361.1:106406884-106431884 GCF_049309525.1 Garra rufa
CTGGTATTCCCAGGCGGTCTCCCATCCAAGTACTAAGCAGGCCCGACGCTGCTTAGCTTCCGAGATCAGACGAGATCGGGCGCTCTTTTTTTTTTTTTTTTTTTTTTTTTTATTTATTTAAAACATGTTAATACATTTTAAAAACAGTCTGAATCACATTCTGGCAACAATACATTAAATCGAAACCATGTCATTGCAATAAATGGGTTATCATTTACAAAAATTTTGACAAAAACATCTTTCTCTTCATTCATATTACAGTAATCAAACAAAACATTTAAAATAAAACACATCTTCACCTTAAAAAGTTTGCACACAGGTATTTTTGTTTTCTTTTGTTTGACAAAATTTCTTCTGCTCCAAATTACAAATCTAGCAATGGTTAATATCAAATTTAAAAAACACACATTCTTAAAATTACCTTTAGAACCAAATAAAAACATTGTTTCCCATTCTTCATCAATACATCTTTGTTCTACTCCCAATTTACTTGTCATTTCTTTTAATTTTTTTATAAAACATTTTAACCCTGTGCATTTAAAAAAAATATGTATCAATCCTTCATCTTCCCTATTACATACCTTGCATATTGCATCACTTGCCATTCCAAATTTACACAGTCTCATTTCACTTAATAAACAATTATGTCTTAAAATATAATCAAAGTTTTCTAAAATTGGACTTTTCCACCAAGCTCTTAGATTTTTCCATATTTTCTTAGTTTCCATACTTGGGTACAATCTTTGCCAATATCCTTCTGCTTTTGGTGTGATAAAAACATCTTCACATAAACAAGAATAAAACATCTTTAAAATACCATCTTTAAAAGCATGCTGTTTGTCATTACTTTTAAAATCAATCATCATTCCATCATTACCTTTTGTTTCTTCTGTACCTTCTATAATATTTATCCATTCTTCCGGTATTACTTCTTTCATTTGTTTGTATTGTTTTTCTAAGACTGTTTTAGTTTCATTGTCATAATTTTCTACAATTGCGTCTCTTATTACTTGCACCGGTACAAAACCAGGTATCACTTCATACAAAATATCTTTTATTTGCTTTATCCCCGCATAAAACCATTTTTTATAAAAAATGGTATCATTTCCCTTTTTAATTTGATTATTTAAAAACAATGGTTGTCTTAAAATCTCTTCCCTGGTAAAAGACGTACAAACAACATGCTTTCTAAAATCACCCCATGCTTTTACAACCTCTTTATAAAACTCTGGTATTCCGTTCATCATGTTTTCTTTTAGCTTCATCCATAAAACATCATCTCCCATTTTTCCACATTTATTTAAAAAATAGTTCATTACACCCTTCCACGCATATTTCCCATGTTTCCAGTATTTATTAACAGTTTTTATTCTTATACTTTTCATTCTTATTAATGGATCTATTAGTCCCAACCCTCCTTCCTCCACCTTTCCAATTAGAGTGTCATAAGCAATTTTCGATGGTTTCCCCTCCCATAAAAAGTTTAAAACAATAGATTTGATTTTTTTATACACCCATATAGGCAAACTCACAGAACCCAATACATACCACATTTTTGATAAAAACAAAGAATTAATAACTAAAACCTTCCCTTTTAAAAATAATCCTCTTAATTTCCAGAAATTTAATCTCTTCTCCATTCCTTTTAAAACCTCCTCCCATACCACTTCTCTTATTTCATTTTCATTTTCTCCAACCCTTATACCTAAAATTTTCATACTCTTCTTTTCTTCCTTAAATTGCATTTTATTCAGCAGATCATTCGGTAATCCAATTTTCATGTATGTAGTTTTTTCTTTATTAACTTTTGCCCCTGTTCCTTTACAATATCTTTCTAAAACTTCCATTGCTTTATCCATACTTTTAATATCTTTTACAAACAATGACGTGTCATCTGCATATTGAAATATTTTTTGTTCTGATTCTTCTCCTTTTATGCGTATTCCTTTTATGTTCTTTTCCTGGTCTACTGCCAGTCCTAAAGCTTCAGATACTAAAGTGTATAATAATGCTGACATAGGACACCCTTGTCTGATTGATCTCGTTATTTTAAAATCTTTAGTTAAAAAACCATTCACTTTTACACAACTACTTATATCTGTATATAAACATTTTATCCATTTTAAAAAATTCTCCCCAAAACCAAATCTCTCCATCACATGTATCAAGTATTTGTGTTCAACTCTATCAAAAGCCTTTTCTAAATCCACACTTATTATATATCCTGTTTCTTTCTCCTCCTTCATGTACCATATCATATCTCTTATATTGTTAATGACATCAGTAATATCTCTTTTTAGAACAGCATATGCTTGATTTGTAGTAATTATATTTGGTACTACTATTTTCAATCGATTGGCTAAAATTTTGGCTAATATTTTATAATCTGTATTCAACATGCTTAGTGGTCTGTAGTTTTTCAGGTCTCTCTTATCACCTTTTTTCTTGTAAATTATTTTCACCATACCTTTCTTCATACTATTCGTTAAATTCCCTTTTTTAAAATTATCTATAAATATTTCATTTAAAATTGGACATAACACATCTTTAAAAACCTTATAAAATTCAGCTGTTAATCCATCTATTCCTGGACTTTTACCATTTTTCAGTTGATCAATTGCAATTCCTATTTCTAATTCCGTAATCTCACTCTCACACATTTCTTTGTCTCCCTCATTAACTTTAACCTGTATTTTACTTAATACAAATTCCTCATCTTCTAAAACTATCTCATTTTTGGTAAATAAATGCTTATAGAATTCTCTGACTTCTTCCAAAATTCCTGTTTTATCTTCTACAATCCTCGCATCTTCTGTTTTAATACTTTTTATTATATCTGCTCTCTGTCTTGTTTTTTCTAATTCATAAAAATATTTCGTACTTCTTTCTCCTTCTACAATGTCTTTCGCCCTACTTCTTATTATTGCTCCTTTACACTTCTCTTCTTCTATTTTCTTTAATTCTTCCTGTAATTCTATTATCTTATCAATATTTTCATCATGCTCATTTACTTTCCTCATTTCTTCATCCCACTCTTTTTTGATCTTATTTTCTTTCATCTTTTTGACTTTTTGCCATTTTTTTGAATATTCCATTGAGAATTTTTTTATTCTTTTTTTTAGAATGTCCCACCAAAACCCTTTTTCTATTTCATACATTTCCTCATTTACACTATTAATTATTATACTTTCTATTTCCATTCTGTATATTTCATTTTTTAGAAGTTCTGCATTTAATATCCACACCCCTGGTCCTTTATCAGCCTCATTAAAATTCATCAATATCCATAAAAAATCATGATCACTCTCACTATAATTTTTGTAAGACGCCTTAGTGACATAATATGCTTCCTTTTTCTTACATAAAAATAAGTCTATTCTACTTTGCTTTAGAACTCTATCAACAATTTGTCTTCTTGAATATTCTCTTTTCATACCATTCCTCTCTCTCCACACATCCACCATATTATATTTCTCCATTATGTTATGTAGTTCATTCCTCCCTCTATCTCTTCTAAATCCCATTGAATCATCTACATCAATTCTCTGTATTACAGTGTTAAAATCACCTAACACCATAATGTTGTCATGTTTTTCTATTAACTCATTCATATCCCTGTAAAAATTAAATTTATCTCTTTCATCATTTGGTGCATGTATATTACACACTTTCATTTCTTTTCCATTACACACAAATTTAACAATTATTATTCTTCCCTTTGTGTCTTTATAATCTATATTTACTTCTTCAAATACTCCTTTTCTTATTAAAATAGCTACCCCTCTCTTCCTTTCCATATCACAGTTACTATATATTTCTCCATTCCATAATTTTCTAATTTCATCACTTATTTTATCTTCCCATTTCGTTTCTTGTAAACATAGCACATCACATTTTTTGGTCAGACACATTAATCTTTCAAACTTTTGACATTTGGATAATCCTCTAGCATTCAGCGATACAATTGATATAGAGCTCATTAAAGAAAAGATTGGAAAAACCAAAACCCACCATTCAATCCGTTTCATTGTCTTTCAAAAAAGTATTTTTTACTTCACCCATTTCAGCTTTCCTCCTCTCCAGTCTTTCCTTTTGCTCTTCTCTTCTTATCTTCTGCCTTTTAAGAACCTGTTGAATGTCTAAGCCATCTTTTCTTGTTTTTACACATCTATTCAGTCTTTCTTTTCCTTTGTTTTCCATTCCACGAATTTCCCCCCCATTGTCTGCTCCTCTTACCTCAGTCAGTGTCTTTATTCCCTTATCCTCAGCTTTTTCTTTTTCTTGTCCTTTTTCGTAGTCCAGTTCATTAGTGTCCACATCGTCCTGTTCCTTAGAAAATCCTTCTTTAATCAAATTTATATCCTCTTTGTTCGCTCCTCCTCCCATCTCCATTCCTTGTTCTTCATCTTCCTTCTTTTCTTTATTCTCATCTATGTTGTTGTTCTCCTCTTCCTCGTCATCTTGTTTCTCGTCCTCTCCTTGCGTCTGCCTTTGTGAGTCATTTAACCTCTCAATTGTTGTAACTCCCATTACCTCTTGTATTTCCATTCCTGGATCTTCATTTTCCTCGTCTTCTATCTCGCATCTGCATCTTAACATTGTCTTTTGGCAGCCTTGGCACCGCGGGACTTTACAGTCTCGCGCATAATGCCCCTGCTCAAGACAATTTCTGCATGTGAATTGTGGGCAGTCCTTTTTTTCATGCTCCGGACTTACACAGATCCTGCATGTCTTCACTTGATTATCGTGAATCACTCTGAAGTACTGCACTCCTTCTTCAGTCCTGAAGCTTGTGTTGTATGGTAAAGACGTCACCTCTTGTGGAAACTTTACCCTCAAAAATCGTGTTCCGTCTGCCACCGTTGTCCCGGGATGATATCTTCTTCTTAGTGGTAGAATGGGAGTTACACCCCAATTGATTAGTTTTTGACTGATTTCCTCATCTTCAATATAGCTGGGCAGACTCAAGAAAGACACCATTCTTTCTGTTGCACACAATTTCCTTATCTCACATTCTTGTCCGTTTATCATTATTCCATTCAACAGCAAATCACAGTCCATCTCACTTTCCATAGTCATTTCAAAATCATAATTATTTTTTCTTCTCAGTCCGATCAATTTTCCCATTCCAACTTTCTCTTCAACTGCTTTAATTATCATTAGTATTGTTATATTTTCTATATCTTTAACAGTCATTGTTAATGTTGCTTCTTTCTTGTATTCCCTCTGATACCTTGTTTGTTTGCTTAATTTCTGTATCATTTGTTGTCGTTGAGATAAAACATTTCTTTTTTCTCCAACTTCTTTCTCAATTCCAATACCTTCAGTTGATTGTAGATCTCCTTTCCGTTCTTGTCCAGTTGTTTTTCTTTCTTGTTTCCTCCTTGAAACCACCGTCGCCCACGTTTCATTATTGTTTTCTCCATGTCTTTCATTTATATTCCTTTCAGTTATGTCTGCAACAAATCCTGGTTCCGCATTTCCCATCTCATGTTGTTTTACCAGTCCGTGTTCTTTGTCCATTAAATCCATATTTTGGTTGTCTCAAACCCCAAACAGAAAGACCTGTTTGGGGTTAAAAAAAACCTTCCTCAAAAAAAAAACTCCTTCTAACTAAAAAACAAACAAAATAAATGTGAAAAAACACCCAGAAAAATGGTGAGCCTATCTCACCTACTGCACACTACAAACTGCCAACTCACTTCCTGTTTGCTCTCTAGCGCCTCAGGTGGGGGTATGGCCGTAAGCGAGGGCTGCTCCAAAAAGTGGGCTATTTAAAGATCAGCCTCCGTAAAAGCCAGCATATTATATAAATAGTGAAGAAAAGGCAAAAGCTTACAGCACCTGGTATTCCCAGGCGGTCTCCCATCCAAGTACTAAGCAGGCCCGACGCTGCTTAGCTTCCGAGATCAGACGAGATCGGGCGCTCTCAGCGCGGTATGGCCGTAAGCGAGGGCTGCTCCAAAAAGTGGGCTATTTAAAGATCAGCCTCCGTAAAAGCCAGCATATTATATAAATAGTGAAGAAAAGGCAAAAGCTTACAGCACCTGGTATTCCCAGGCGGTCTCCCATCCAAGTGTAACAATCGGCCTTATCAGCCGAGTTACAAGACTAAAATGGGATCAGATTTAACTGTGAGAGATGACTAGTGGTTAAAAGAATGAGACATAAAAGAAGATTGGTTTAAATAGATTTGGTTTATTTACAAGGTTCACATAAAAGACTTTAAAACAACACGATAAAACGAGGTAAACGCTGTTAAAAGAATACAGTTCATTTGTCCATACCCTAAAAACAGTCCAAGAATCCCAGTGTGTTGATAAGTCCAATGTGAGTGTCCACCGGTGTATATACAATCCACAGAAAGTGTAATCCAAAGTTTGCAGGTGGTGAATGGAAAGGTGAGCTCTAAAATTAGCAACTCCTCAATCCAACAGTTTGGTGACTGTCCTTTGTTTGTCATGCTGCTCTCTTATACAGTTGTACTTCCTGCTTCCTGTCATGTGTCTAGTCACATGGCAGGCCAACCATCCATTTTTTAAAGACACACACTCACTTAAAATGTTAAGAGTAATAAAATGGCCTAAAAAACATGTAAAACACTTAAAACTCTATAATACATTTAAATGATTGTAATAAATAGAGCGGTAAAACACGTCTTTCTAAAAGCCAGCATATTATATAAATAGTGAAGAAAAGGCAAAAGCTTACAGCACCTGGTATTCCCAGGCGGTCTCCCATCCAAGTACTAAGCAGGCCCGACGCTGCTTAGCTTCCGAGATCAGACGAGATCGGGCGCTCTCAGCGCGGTATGGCCGTAAGCGAGGGCTGCTCCAAAAAGTGGGCTATTTAAAGATCAGCCTCCGTAAAAGCCAGCATATTATATAAATAGTGAAGAAAAGGCAAAAGCTTACAGCACCTGGTAATCCCAGGCGGTCTCCCATCCAAGTGTAACAATCGGCCTTATCAGCCGAGTTACAAGACTAAAATGGGGTCAGATTTAACTGTGAGAGATGACTAGTGGTTAAAAGAATGAGACATAAAAGAAGATTGGTTTAAATAGATTTGGTTTATTTACAAGGTTCACATAAAAGACTTTAAAACAACACGATAAAACGAGGTAAACGCTGTTAAAAGAATACAGTTCATTTGTCCATACCCTAAAAACAGTCCAAGAATCCCAGTGTGTTGATAAGTCCAATGTGAGTGTCCACCGGTGTATATACAATCCACAGAAAGTGTAATCCAAAGTTTGCAGGTGGTGAATGGAAAGGTGAGCTCTAAAATTAGCAACTCCTCAATCCAACAGTTTGGTGACTGTCCTTTGTTTGTCATGCTGCTCTCTTATACAGTTGTACTTCCTGCTTCCTGTCATGTGTCTAGTCACATGGCAGGCCAACCATCCATTTTTTAAAGACACACACTCACTTAAAATGTTAAGAGTAATAAAATGGCCTAAAAAACATGTAAAACACTTAAAACTCTATAATACATTTAAATGATTGTAATAAATAGAGCGGTAAAACACGTCTTTCTAAAAGCCAGCATATTATATAAATAGTGAAGAAAAGGCAAAAGCTTACAGCACCTGGTATTCCCAGGCGGTCTCCCATCCAAGTACTAAGCAGGCCCGACGCTGCTTAGCTTCCGAGATCAGACGAGATCGGGCGCTCTCAGCGCGGTATGGCCGTAAGCGAGGGCTGCTCCAAAAAGTGGGCTATTTAAAGATCAGCCTCCGTAAAAGCCAGCATATTATATAAATAGTGAAGAAAAGGCAAAAGCTTACAGCACCTGGTATTCCCAGGCGGTCTCTCATCCAAGTACTAAGCAGGCCCGACGCTGCTTAGCTTCCGAGATCAGACGAGATCGGGCGCTCTCAGCGCGGTATGGCCGTAAGCGAGGGCTGCTCCAAAAAGTGGGCTATTTAAAGATCAGCCTCCGTAAAAGCCAGCATATTATATAAATAGTGAAGAAAAGGCAAAAGCTTACAGCACCTGGTATTCCCAGGCGGTCTCCCATCCAAGTGTAACAATCGGCCTTATCAGCCGAGTTACAAGACTAAAATGGGATCAGATTTAACTGTGAGAGATGACTAGTGGTTAAAAGAATGAGACATAAAAGAAGATTGGTTTAAATAGATTTGGTTTATTTACAAGGTTCACATAAAAGACTTTAAAACAACACGATAAAACGAGGTAAACGCTGTTAAAAGAATACAGTTCATTTGTCCATACCCTAAAAACAGTCCAAGAATCCCAGTGTGTTGATAAGTCCAATGTGAGTGTCCACCGGTGTATATACAATCCACAGAAAGTGTAATCCAAAGTTTGCAGGTGGTGAATGGAAAGGTGAGCTCTAAAATTAGCAACTCCTCAATCCAACAGTTTGGTGACTGTCCTTTGTTTGTCATGCTGCTCTCTTATACAGTTGTACTTCCTGCTTCCTGTCATGTGTCTAGTCACATGGCAGGCCGACCATCCATTTTTTAAAGACACACACTCACTTAAAATGTTAAGAGTAATAAAATGGCCTAAAAAACATGTAAAACACTTAAAACTCTATAATACATTTAAATGATTGTAATAAATAGAGCGGTAAAACACGTCTTTCTAAAAGCCAGCATATTATATAAATAGTGAAGAAAAGGCAAAAGCTTACAGCACCTGGTATTCCCAGGCGGTCTCCCATCCAAGTACTAAGCAGGCCCGACGCTGCTTAGCTTCCGAGATCAGACGAGATCGGGCGCTCTCAGCGCGGTATGGCCGTAAGCGAGGGCTGCTCCAAAAAGTGGGCTATTTAAAGATCAGCCTCCGTAAAAGCCAGCATATTATATAAATAGTGAAGAAAAGGCAAAAGCTTACAGCACCTGGTAATCCCAGGCGGTCTCCCATCCAAGTGTAACAATCGGCCTTATCAGCCGAGTTACAAGACTAAAATGGGGTCAGATTTAACTGTGAGAGATGACTAGTGGTTAAAAGAATGAGACATAAAAGAAGATTGGTTTAAATAGATTTGGTTTATTTACAAGGTTCACATAAAAGACTTTAAAACAACACGATAAAACGAGGTAAACGCTGTTAAAAGAATACAGTTCATTTGTCCATACCCTAAAAACAGTCCAAGAATCCCAGTGTGTTGATAAGTCCAATGTGAGTGTCCACCGGTGTATATACAATCCACAGAAAGTGTAATCCAAAGTTTGCAGGTGGTGAATGGAAAGGTGAGCTCTAAAATTAGCAACTCCTCAATCCAACAGTTTGGTGACTGTCCTTTGTTTGTCATGCTGCTCTCTTATACAGTTGTACTTCCTGCTTCCTGTCATGTGTCTAGTCACATGGCAGGCCAACCATCCATTTTTTAAAGACACACACTCACTTAAAATGTTAAGAGTAAAAAAATGGCCTAAAAAACATGTAAAACACTTAAAACTCTATAATACATTTAAATGATTGTAATAAATAGAGCGGTAAAACACGTCTTTCTAAAAGCCAGCATATTATATAAATAGTGAAGAAAAGGCAAAAGCTTACAGCACCTGGTATTCCCAGGCGGTCTCCCATCCAAGTACTAAGCAGGCCCGACGCTGCTTAGCTTCCGAGATCAGACGAGATCGGGCGCTCTCAGCGCGGTATGGCCGTAAGCGAGGGCTGCTCCAAAAAGTGGGCTATTTAAAGATCAGCCTCCGTAAAAGCCAGCATATTATATAAATAGTGAAGAAAAGGCAAAAGCTTACAGCACCTGGTATTCCCAGGCGGTCTCCCATCCAAGTACTAAGCAGGCCCGACGCTGCTTAGCTTCCGAGATCAGACGAGATCGGGCGCTCTCAGCGCGGTATGGCCGTAAGCGAGGGCTGCTCCAAAAAGTGGGCTATTTAAAGATCAGCCTCCGTAAAAGCCAGCATATTATATAAATAGTGAAGAAAAGGCAAAAGCTTACAGCACCTGGTATTCCCAGGCGGTCTCCCATCCAAGTGTAACAATCGGCCTTATCAGCCGAGTTACAAGACTAAAATGGGATCAGATTTAACTGTGAGAGATGACTAGTGGTTAAAAGAATGAGACATAAAAGAAGATTGGTTTAAATAGATTTGGTTTATTTACAAGGTTCACATAAAAGACTTTAAAACAACACGATAAAACGAGGTAAACGCTGTTAAAAGAATACAGTTCATTTGTCCATACCCTAAAAACAGTCCAAGAATCCCAGTGTGTTGATAAGTCCAATGTGAGTGTCCACCGGTGTATATACAATCCACAGAAAGTGTAATCCAAAGTTTGCAGGTGGTGAATGGAAAGGTGAGCTCTAAAATTAGCAACTCCTCAATCCAACAGTTTGGTGACTGTCCTTTGTTTGTCATGCTGCTCTCTTATACAGTTGTACTTCCTGCTTCCTGTCATGTGTCTAGTCACATGGCAGGCCAACCATCCATTTTTTAAAGACACACACTCACTTAAAATGTTAAGAGTAATAAAATGGCCTAAAAAACATGTAAAACACTTAAAACTCTATAATACATTTAAATGATTGTAATAAATAGAGCGGTAAAACACGTCTTTCTAAAAGCCAGCATATTATATAAATAGTGAAGAAAAGGCAAAAGCTTACAGCACCTGGTATTCCCAGGCGGTCTCCCATCCAAGTACTAAGCAGGCCCGACGCTGCTTAGCTTCCGAGATCAGACGAGATCGGGCGCTCTCAGCGCGGTATGGCCGTAAGCGAGGGCTGCTCCAAAAAGTGGGCTATTTAAAGATCAGCCTCCGTAAAAGCCAGCATATTATATAAATAGTGAAGAAAAGGCAAAAGCTTACAGCACCTGGTATTCCCAGGCGGTCTCCCATCCAAGTGTAACAATCGGCCTTATCAGCCGAGTTACAAGACTAAAATGGGATCAGATTTAACTGTGAGAGATGACTAGTGGTTAAAAGAATGAGACATAAAAGAAGATTGGTTTAAATAGATTTGGTTTATTTACAAGGTTCACATAAAAGACTTTAAAACAACACGATAAAACGAGGTAAACGCTGTTAAAAGAATACAGTTCATTTGTCCATACCCTAAAAACAGTCCAAGAATCCCAGTGTGTTGATAAGTCCAATGTGAGTGTCCACCGGTGTATATACAATCCACAGAAAGTGTAATCCAAAGTTTGCAGGTGGTGAATGGAAAGGTGAGCTCTAAAATTAGCAACTCCTCAATCCAACAGTTTGGTGACTGTCCTTTGTTTGTCATGCTGCTCTCTTATACAGTTGTACTTCCTGCTTCCTGTCATGTGTCTAGTCACATGGCAGGCCAACCATCCATTTTTTAAAGACACACACTCACTTAAAATGTTAAGAGTAATAAAATGGCCTAAAAAACATGTAAAACACTTAAAACTCTATAATACATTTAAATGATTGTAATAAATAGAGCGGTAAAACACGTCTTTCTAAAAGCCAGCATATTATATAAATAGTGAAGAAAAGGCAAAAGCTTACAGCACCTGGTATTCCCAGGCGGTCTCCCATCCAAGTACTAAGCAGGCCCGACGCTGCTTAGCTTCCGAGATCAGACGAGATCGGGCGCTCTCAGCGCGGTATGGCCGTAAGCGAGGGCTGCTCCAAAAAGTGGGCTATTTAAAGATCAGCCTCCGTAAAAGCCAGCATATTATATAAATAGTGAAGAAAAGGCAAAAGCTTACAGCACCTGGTAATCCCAGGCGGTCTCCCATCCAAGTGTAACAATCGGCCTTATCAGCCGAGTTACAAGACTAAAATGGGGTCAGATTTAACTGTGAGAGATGACTAGTGGTTAAAAGAATGAGACATAAAAGAAGATTGGTTTAAATAGATTTGGTTTATTTACAAGGTTCACATAAAAGACTTTAAAACAACACGATAAAACGAGGTAAACGCTGTTAAAAGAATACAGTTCATTTGTCCATACCCTAAAAACAGTCCAAGAATCCCAGTGTGTTGATAAGTCCAATGTGAGTGTCCACCGGTGTATATACAATCCACAGAAAGTGTAATCCAAAGTTTGCAGGTGGTGAATGGAAAGGTGAGCTCTAAAATTAGCAACTCCTCAATCCAACAGTTTGGTGACTGTCCTTTGTTTGTCATGCTGCTCTCTTATACAGTTGTACTTCCTGCTTCCTGTCATGTGTCTAGTCACATGGCAGGCCAACCATCCATTTTTTAAAGACACACACTCACTTAAAATGTTAAGAGTAATAAAATGGCCTAAAAAACATGTAAAACACTTAAAACTCTATAATACATTTAAATGATTGTAATAAATAGAGCGGTAAAACACGTCTTTCTAAAAGCCAGCATATTATATAAATAGTGAAGAAAAGGCAAAAGCTTACAGCACCTGGTATTCCCAGGCGGTCTCCCATCCAAGTACTAAGCAGGCCCGACGCTGCTTAGCTTCCGAGATCAGACGAGATCGGGCGCTCTCAGCGCGGTATGGCCGTAAGCGAGGGCTGCTCCAAAAAGTGGGCTATTTAAAGATCAGCCTCCGTAAAAGCCAGCATATTATATAAATAGTGAAGAAAAGGCAAAAGCTTACAGCACCTGGTATTCCCAGGCGGTCTCTCATCCAAGTACTAAGCAGGCCCGACGCTGCTTAGCTTCCGAGATCAGACGAGATCGGGCGCTCTCAGCGCGGTATGGCCGTAAGCGAGGGCTGCTCCAAAAAGTGGGCTATTTAAAGATCAGCCTCCGTAAAAGCCAGCATATTATATAAATAGTGAAGAAAAGGCAAAAGCTTACAGCACCTGGTATTCCCAGGCGGTCTCCCATCCAAGTGTAACAATCGGCCTTATCAGCCGAGTTACAAGACTAAAATGGGATCAGATTTAACTGTGAGAGATGACTAGTGGTTAAAAGAATGAGACATAAAAGAAGATTGGTTTAAATAGATTTGGTTTATTTACAAGGTTCACATAAAAGACTTTAAAACAACACGATAAAACGAGGTAAACGCTGTTAAAAGAATACAGTTCATTTGTCCATACCCTAAAAACAGTCCAAGAATCCCAGTGTGTTGATAAGTCCAATGTGAGTGTCCACCGGTGTATATACAATCCACAGAAAGTGTAATCCAAAGTTTGCAGGTGGTGAATGGAAAGGTGAGCTCTAAAATTAGCAACTCCTCAATCCAACAGTTTGGTGACTGTCCTTTGTTTGTCATGCTGCTCTCTTATACAGTTGTACTTCCTGCTTCCTGTCATGTGTCTAGTCACATGGCAGGCCGACCATCCATTTTTTAAAGACACACACTCACTTAAAATGTTAAGAGTAATAAAATGGCCTAAAAAACATGTAAAACACTTAAAACTCTATAATACATTTAAATGATTGTAATAAATAGAGCGGTAAAACACGTCTTTCTAAAAGCCAGCATATTATATAAATAGTGAAGAAAAGGCAAAAGCTTACAGCACCTGGTATTCCCAGGCGGTCTCCCATCCAAGTACTAAGCAGGCCCGACGCTGCTTAGCTTCCGAGATCAGACGAGATCGGGCGCTCTCAGCGCGGTATGGCCGTAAGCGAGGGCTGCTCCAAAAAGTGGGCTATTTAAAGATCAGCCTCCGTAAAAGCCAGCATATTATATAAATAGTGAAGAAAAGGCAAAAGCTTACAGCACCTGGTAATCCCAGGCGGTCTCCCATCCAAGTGTAACAATCGGCCTTATCAGCCGAGTTACAAGACTAAAATGGGGTCAGATTTAACTGTGAGAGATGACTAGTGGTTAAAAGAATGAGACATAAAAGAAGATTGGTTTAAATAGATTTGGTTTATTTACAAGGTTCACATAAAAGACTTTAAAACAACACGATAAAACGAGGTAAACGCTGTTAAAAGAATACAGTTCATTTGTCCATACCCTAAAAACAGTCCAAGAATCCCAGTGTGTTGATAAGTCCAATGTGAGTGTCCACCGGTGTATATACAATCCACAGAAAGTGTAATCCAAAGTTTGCAGGTGGTGAATGGAAAGGTGAGCTCTAAAATTAGCAACTCCTCAATCCAACAGTTTGGTGACTGTCCTTTGTTTGTCATGCTGCTCTCTTATACAGTTGTACTTCCTGCTTCCTGTCATGTGTCTAGTCACATGGCAGGCCAACCATCCATTTTTTAAAGACACACACTCACTTAAAATGTTAAGAGTAAAAAAATGGCCTAAAAAACATGTAAAACACTTAAAACTCTATAATACATTTAAATGATTGTAATAAATAGAGCGGTAAAACACGTCTTTCTAAAAGCCAGCATATTATATAAATAGTGAAGAAAAGGCAAAAGCTTACAGCACCTGGTATTCCCAGGCGGTCTCCCATCCAAGTACTAAGCAGGCCCGACGCTGCTTAGCTTCCGAGATCAGACGAGATCGGGCGCTCTCAGCGCGGTATGGCCGTAAGCGAGGGCTGCTCCAAAAAGTGGGCTATTTAAAGATCAGCCTCCGTAAAAGCCAGCATATTATATAAATAGTGAAGAAAAGGCAAAAGCTTACAGCACCTGGTATTCCCAGGCGGTCTCCCATCCAAGTACTAAGCAGGCCCGACGCTGCTTAGCTTCCGAGATCAGACGAGATCGGGCGCTCTCAGCGCGGTATGGCCGTAAGCGAGGGCTGCTCCAAAAAGTGGGCTATTTAAAGATCAGCCTCCGTAAAAGCCAGCATATTATATAAATAGTGAAGAAAAGGCAAAAGCTTACAGCACCTGGTATTCCCAGGCGGTCTCCCATCCAAGTGTAACAATCGGCCTTATCAGCCGAGTTACAAGACTAAAATGGGATCAGATTTAACTGTGAGAGATGACTAGTGGTTAAAAGAATGAGACATAAAAGAAGATTGGTTTAAATAGATTTGGTTTATTTACAAGGTTCACATAAAAGACTTTAAAACAACACGATAAAACGAGGTAAACGCTGTTAAAAGAATACAGTTCATTTGTCCATACCCTAAAAACAGTCCAAGAATCCCAGTGTGTTGATAAGTCCAATGTGAGTGTCCACCGGTGTATATACAATCCACAGAAAGTGTAATCCAAAGTTTGCAGGTGGTGAATGGAAAGGTGAGCTCTAAAATTAGCAACTCCTCAATCCAACAGTTTGGTGACTGTCCTTTGTTTGTCATGCTGCTCTCTTATACAGTTGTACTTCCTGCTTCCTGTCATGTGTCTAGTCACATGGCAGGCCAACCATCCATTTTTTAAAGACACACACTCACTTAAAATGTTAAGAGTAATAAAATGGCCTAAAAAACATGTAAAACACTTAAAACTCTATAATACATTTAAATGATTGTAATAAATAGAGCGGTAAAACACGTCTTTCTAAAAGCCAGCATATTATATAAATAGTGAAGAAAAGGCAAAAGCTTACAGCACCTGGTATTCCCAGGCGGTCTCCCATCCAAGTACTAAGCAGGCCCGACGCTGCTTAGCTTCCGAGATCAGACGAGATCGGGCGCTCTCAGCGCGGTATGGCCGTAAGCGAGGGCTGCTCCAAAAAGTGGGCTATTTAAAGATCAGCCTCCGTAAAAGCCAGCATATTATATAAATAGTGAAGAAAAGGCAAAAGCTTACAGCACCTGGTATTCCCAGGCGGTCTCCCATCCAAGTACTAAGCAGGCCCGACGCTGCTTAGCTTCCGAGATCAGACGAGATCGGGCGCTCTCAGCGCGGTATGGCCGTAAGCGAGGGCTGCTCCAAAAAGTGGGCTATTTAAAGATCAGCCTCCGTAAAAGCCAGCATATTATATAAATAGTGAAGAAAAGGCAAAAGCTTACAGCACCTGGTATTCCCAGGCGGTCTCCCATCCAAGTGTAACAATCGGCCTTATCAGCCGAGTTACAAGACTAAAATGGGATCAGATTTAACTGTGAGAGATGACTAGTGGTTAAAAGAATGAGACATAAAAGAAGATTGGTTTAAATAGATTTGGTTTATTTACAAGGTTCACATAAAAGACTTTAAAACAACACGATAAAACGAGGTAAACGCTGTTAAAAGAATACAGTTCATTTGTCCATACCCTAAAAACAGTCCAAGAATCCCAGTGTGTTGATAAGTCCAATGTGAGTGTCCACCGGTGTATATACAATCCACAGAAAGTGTAATCCAAAGTTTGCAGGTGGTGAATGGAAAGGTGAGCTCTAAAATTAGCAACTCCTCAATCCAACAGTTTGGTGACTGTCCTTTGTTTGTCATGCTGCTCTCTTATACAGTTGTACTTCCTGCTTCCTGTCATGTGTCTAGTCACATGGCAGGCCGACCATCCATTTTTTAAAGACACACACTCACTTAAAATGTTAAGAGTAATAAAATGGCCTAAAAAACATGTAAAACACTTAAAACTCTATAATACATTTAAATGATTGTAATAAATAGAGCGGTAAAACACGTCTTTCTAAAAGCCAGCATATTATATAAATAGTGAAGAAAAGGCAAAAGCTTACAGCACCTGGTATTCCCAGGCGGTCTCCCATCCAAGTACTAAGCAGGCCCGACGCTGCTTAGCTTCCGAGATCAGACGAGATCGGGCGCTCTCAGCGCGGTATGGCCGTAAGCGAGGGCTGCTCCAAAAAGTGGGCTATTTAAAGATCAGCCTCCGTAAAAGCCAGCATATTATATAAATAGTGAAGAAAAGGCAAAAGCTTACAGCACCTGGTATTCCCAGGCGGTCTCCCATCCAAGTGTAACAATCGGCCTTATCAGCCGAGTTACAAGACTAAAATGGGATCAGATTTAACTGTGAGAGATGACTAGTGGTTAAAAGAATGAGACATAAAAGAAGATTGGTTTAAATAGATTTGGTTTATTTACAAGGTTCACATAAAAGACTTTAAAACAACACGATAAAACGAGGTAAACGCTGTTAAAAGAATACAGTTCATTTGTCCATACCCTAAAAACAGTCCAAGAATCCCAGTGTGTTGATAAGTCCAATGTGAGTGTCCACCGGTGTATATACAATCCACAGAAAGTGTAATCCAAAGTTTGCAGGTGGTGAATGGAAAGGTGAGCTCTAAAATTAGCAACTCCTCAATCCAACAGTTTGGTGACTGTCCTTTGTTTGTCATGCTGCTCTCTTATACAGTTGTACTTCCTGCTTCCTGTCATGTGTCTAGTCACATGGCAGGCCAACCATCCATTTTTTAAAGACACACACTCACTTAAAATGTTAAGAGTAATAAAATGGCCTAAAAAACATGTAAAACACTTAAAACTCTATAATACATTTAAATGATTGTAATAAATAGAGCGGTAAAACACGTCTTTCTAAAAGCCAGCATATTATATAAATAGTGAAGAAAAGGCAAAAGCTTACAGCACCTGGTATTCCCAGGCGGTCTCCCATCCAAGTACTAAGCAGGCCCGACGCTGCTTAGCTTCCGAGATCAGACGAGATCGGGCGCTCTCAGCGCGGTATGGCCGTAAGCGAGGGCTGCTCCAAAAAGTGGGCTATTTAAAGATCAGCCTCCGTAAAAGCCAGCATATTATATAAATAGTGAAGAAAAGGCAAAAGCTTACAGCACCTGGTATTCCCAGGCGGTCTCCCATCCAAGTGTAACAATCGGCCTTATCAGCCGAGTTACAAGACTAAAATGGGATCAGATTTAACTGTGAGAGATGACTAGTGGTTAAAAGAATGAGACATAAAAGAAGATTGGTTTAAATAGATTTGGTTTATTTACAAGGTTCACATAAAAGACTTTAAAACAACACGATAAAACGAGGTAAACGCTGTTAAAAGAATACAGTTCATTTGTCCATACCCTAAAAACAGTCCAAGAATCCCAGTGTGTTGATAAGTCCAATGTGAGTGTCCACCGGTGTATATACAATCCACAGAAAGTGTAATCCAAAGTTTGCAGGTGGTGAATGGAAAGGTGAGCTCTAAAATTAGCAACTCCTCAATCCAACAGTTTGGTGACTGTCCTTTGTTTGTCATGCTGCTCTCTTATACAGTTGTACTTCCTGCTTCCTGTCATGTGTCTAGTCACATGGCAGGCCAACCATCCATTTTTTAAAGACACACACTCACTTAAAATGTTAAGAGTAATAAAATGGCCTAAAAAACATGTAAAACACTTAAAACTCTATAATACATTTAAATGATTGTAATAAATAGAGCGGTAAAACACGTCTTTCTAAAAGCCAGCATATTATATAAATAGTGAAGAAAAGGCAAAAGCTTACAGCACCTGGTATTCCCAGGCGGTCTCCCATCCAAGTACTAAGCAGGCCCGACGCTGCTTAGCTTCCGAGATCAGACGAGATCGGGCGCTCTCAGCGCGGTATGGCCGTAAGCGAGGGCTGCTCCAAAAAGTGGGCTATTTAAAGATCAGCCTCCGTAAAAGCCAGCATATTATATAAATAGTGAAGAAAAGGCAAAAGCTTACAGCACCTGGTAATCCCAGGCGGTCTCCCATCCAAGTGTAACAATCGGCCTTATCAGCCGAGTTACAAGACTAAAATGGGGTCAGATTTAACTGTGAGAGATGACTAGTGGTTAAAAGAATGAGACATAAAAGAAGATTGGTTTAAATAGATTTGGTTTATTTACAAGGTTCACATAAAAGACTTTAAAACAACACGATAAAACGAGGTAAACGCTGTTAAAAGAATACAGTTCATTTGTCCATACCCTAAAAACAGTCCAAGAATCCAGTGTGTTGATAAGTCCAATGTGAGTGTCCACCGGTGTATATACAATCCACAGAAAGTGTAATCCAAAGTTTGCAGGTGGTGAATGGAAAGGTGAGCTCTAAAATTAGCAACTCCTCAATCCAACAGTTTGGTGACTGTCCTTTGTTTGTCATGCTGCTCTCTTATACAGTTGTACTTCCTGCTTCCTGTCATGTGTCTAGTCACATGGCAGGCCAACCATCCATTTTTTAAAGACACACACTCACTTAAAATGTTAAGAGTAATAAAATGGCCTAAAAAACATGTAAAACACTTAAAACTCTATAATACATTTAAATGATTGTAATAAATAGAGCGGTAAAACACGTCTTTCTAAAAGCCAGCATATTATATAAATAGTGAAGAAAAGGCAAAAGCTTACAGCACCTGGTATTCCCAGGCGGTCTCCCATCCAAGTACTAAGCAGGCCCGACGCTGCTTAGCTTCCGAGATCAGACGAGATCGGGCGCTCTCAGCGCGGTATGGCCGTAAGCGAGGGCTGCTCCAAAAAGTGGGCTATTTAAAGATCAGCCTCCGTAAAAGCCAGCATATTATATAAATAGTGAAGAAAAGGCAAAAGCTTACAGCACCTGGTATTCCCAGGCGGTCTCTCATCCAAGTACTAAGCAGGCCCGACGCTGCTTAGCTTCCGAGATCAGACGAGATCGGGCGCTCTCAGCGCGGTATGGCCGTAAGCGAGGGCTGCTCCAAAAAGTGGGCTATTTAAAGATCAGCCTCCGTAAAAGCCAGCATATTATATAAATAGTGAAGAAAAGGCAAAAGCTTACAGCACCTGGTATTCCCAGGCGGTCTCCCATCCAAGTGTAACAATCGGCCTTATCAGCCGAGTTACAAGACTAAAATGGGATCAGATTTAACTGTGAGAGATGACTAGTGGTTAAAAGAATGAGACATAAAAGAAGATTGGTTTAAATAGATTTGGTTTATTTACAAGGTTCACATAAAAGACTTTAAAACAACACGATAAAACGAGGTAAACGCTGTTAAAAGAATACAGTTCATTTGTCCATACCCTAAAAACAGTCCAAGAATCCCAGTGTGTTGATAAGTCCAATGTGAGTGTCCACCGGTGTATATACAATCCACAGAAAGTGTAATCCAAAGTTTGCAGGTGGTGAATGGAAAGGTGAGCTCTAAAATTAGCAACTCCTCAATCCAACAGTTTGGTGACTGTCCTTTGTTTGTCATGCTGCTCTCTTATACAGTTGTACTTCCTGCTTCCTGTCATGTGTCTAGTCACATGGCAGGCCGACCATCCATTTTTTAAAGACACACACTCACTTAAAATGTTAAGAGTAATAAAATGGCCTAAAAAACATGTAAAACACTTAAAACTCTATAATACATTTAAATGATTGTAATAAATAGAGCGGTAAAACACGTCTTTCTAAAAGCCAGCATATTATATAAATAGTGAAGAAAAGGCAAAAGCTTACAGCACCTGGTATTCCCAGGCGGTCTCCCATCCAAGTACTAAGCAGGCCCGACGCTGCTTAGCTTCCGAGATCAGACGAGATCGGGCGCTCTCAGCGCGGTATGGCCGTAAGCGAGGGCTGCTCCAAAAAGTGGGCTATTTAAAGATCAGCCTCCGTAAAAGCCAGCATATTATATAAATAGTGAAGAAAAGGCAAAAGCTTACAGCACCTGGTAATCCCAGGCGGTCTCCCATCCAAGTGTAACAATCGGCCTTATCAGCCGAGTTACAAGACTAAAATGGGGTCAGATTTAACTGTGAGAGATGACTAGTGGTTAAAAGAATGAGACATAAAAGAAGATTGGTTTAAATAGATTTGGTTTATTTACAAGGTTCACATAAAAGACTTTAAAACAACACGATAAAACGAGGTAAACGCTGTTAAAAGAATACAGTTCATTTGTCCATACCCTAAAAACAGTCCAAGAATCCCAGTGTGTTGATAAGTCCAATGTGAGTGTCCACCGGTGTATATACAATCCACAGAAAGTGTAATCCAAAGTTTGCAGGTGGTGAATGGAAAGGTGAGCTCTAAAATTAGCAACTCCTCAATCCAACAGTTTGGTGACTGTCCTTTGTTTGTCATGCTGCTCTCTTATACAGTTGTACTTCCTGCTTCCTGTCATGTGTCTAGTCACATGGCAGGCCAACCATCCATTTTTTAAAGACACACACTCACTTAAAATGTTAAGAGTAAAAAAATGGCCTAAAAAACATGTAAAACACTTAAAACTCTATAATACATTTAAATGATTGTAATAAATAGAGCGGTAAAACACGTCTTTCTAAAAGCCAGCATATTATATAAATAGTGAAGAAAAGGCAAAAGCTTACAGCACCTGGTATTCCCAGGCGGTCTCCCATCCAAGTACTAAGCAGGCCCGACGCTGCTTAGCTTCCGAGATCAGACGAGATCGGGCGCTCTCAGCGCGGTATGGCCGTAAGCGAGGGCTGCTCCAAAAAGTGGGCTATTTAAAGATCAGCCTCCGTAAAAGCCAGCATATTATATAAATAGTGAAGAAAAGGCAAAAGCTTACAGCACCTGGTATTCCCAGGCGGTCTCCCATCCAAGTACTAAGCAGGCCCGACGCTGCTTAGCTTCCGAGATCAGACGAGATCGGGCGCTCTCAGCGCGGTATGGCCGTAAGCGAGGGCTGCTCCAAAAAGTGGGCTATTTAAAGATCAGCCTCCGTAAAAGCCAGCATATTATATAAATAGTGAAGAAAAGGCAAAAGCTTACAGCACCTGGTATTCCCAGGCGGTCTCCCATCCAAGTGTAACAATCGGCCTTATCAGCCGAGTTACAAGACTAAAATGGGATCAGATTTAACTGTGAGAGATGACTAGTGGTTAAAAGAATGAGACATAAAAGAAGATTGGTTTAAATAGATTTGGTTTATTTACAAGGTTCACATAAAAGACTTTAAAACAACACGATAAAACGAGGTAAACGCTGTTAAAAGAATACAGTTCATTTGTCCATACCCTAAAAACAGTCCAAGAATCCCAGTGTGTTGATAAGTCCAATGTGAGTGTCCACCGGTGTATATACAATCCACAGAAAGTGTAATCCAAAGTTTGCAGGTGGTGAATGGAAAGGTGAGCTCTAAAATTAGCAACTCCTCAATCCAACAGTTTGGTGACTGTCCTTTGTTTGTCATGCTGCTCTCTTATACAGTTGTACTTCCTGCTTCCTGTCATGTGTCTAGTCACATGGCAGGCCAACCATCCATTTTTTAAAGACACACACTCACTTAAAATGTTAAGAGTAATAAAATGGCCTAAAAAACATGTAAAACACTTAAAACTCTATAATACATTTAAATGATTGTAATAAATAGAGCGGTAAAACACGTCTTTCTAAAAGCCAGCATATTATATAAATAGTGAAGAAAAGGCAAAAGCTTACAGCACCTGGTATTCCCAGGCGGTCTCCCATCCAAGTACTAAGCAGGCCCGACGCTGCTTAGCTTCCGAGATCAGACGAGATCGGGCGCTCTCAGCGCGGTATGGCCGTAAGCGAGGGCTGCTCCAAAAAGTGGGCTATTTAAAGATCAGCCTCCGTAAAAGCCAGCATATTATATAAATAGTGAAGAAAAGGCAAAAGCTTACAGCACCTGGTATTCCCAGGCGGTCTCCCATCCAAGTACTAAGCAGGCCCGACGCTGCTTAGCTTCCGAGATCAGACGAGATCGGGCGCTCTCAGCGCGGTATGGCCGTAAGCGAGGGCTGCTCCAAAAAGTGGGCTATTTAAAGATCAGCCTCCGTAAAAGCCAGCATATTATATAAATAGTGAAGAAAAGGCAAAAGCTTACAGCACCTGGTATTCCCAGGCGGTCTCCCATCCAAGTGTAACAATCGGCCTTATCAGCCGAGTTACAAGACTAAAATGGGATCAGATTTAACTGTGAGAGATGACTAGTGGTTAAAAGAATGAGACATAAAAGAAGATTGGTTTAAATAGATTTGGTTTATTTACAAGGTTCACATAAAAGACTTTAAAACAACACGATAAAACGAGGTAAACGCTGTTAAAAGAATACAGTTCATTTGTCCATACCCTAAAAACAGTCCAAGAATCCCAGTGTGTTGATAAGTCCAATGTGAGTGTCCACCGGTGTATATACAATCCACAGAAAGTGTAATCCAAAGTTTGCAGGTGGTGAATGGAAAGGTGAGCTCTAAAATTAGCAACTCCTCAATCCAACAGTTTGGTGACTGTCCTTTGTTTGTCATGCTGCTCTCTTATACAGTTGTACTTCCTGCTTCCTGTCATGTGTCTAGTCACATGGCAGGCCAACCATCCATTTTTTAAAGACACACACTCACTTAAAATGTTAAGAGTAATAAAATGGCCTAAAAAACATGTAAAACACTTAAAACTCTATAATACATTTAAATGATTGTAATAAATAGAGCGGTAAAACACGTCTTTCTAAAAGCCAGCATATTATATAAATAGTGAAGAAAAGGCAAAAGCTTACAGCACCTGGTATTCCCAGGCGGTCTCCCATCCAAGTACTAAGCAGGCCCGACGCTGCTTAGCTTCCGAGATCAGACGAGATCGGGCGCTCTCAGCGCGGTATGGCCGTAAGCGAGGGCTGCTCCAAAAAGTGGGCTATTTAAAGATCAGCCTCCGTAAAAGCCAGCATATTATATAAATAGTGAAGAAAAGGCAAAAGCTTACAGCACCTGGTATTCCCAGGCGGTCTCCCATCCAAGTGTAACAATCGGCCTTATCAGCCGAGTTACAAGACTAAAATGGGATCAGATTTAACTGTGAGAGATGACTAGTGGTTAAAAGAATGAGACATAAAAGAAGATTGGTTTAAATAGATTTGGTTTATTTACAAGGTTCACATAAAAGACTTTAAAACAACACGATAAAACGAGGTAAACGCTGTTAAAAGAATACAGTTCATTTGTCCATACCCTAAAAACAGTCCAAGAATCCCAGTGTGTTGATAAGTCCAATGTGAGTGTCCACCGGTGTATATACAATCCACAGAAAGTGTAATCCAAAGTTTGCAGGTGGTGAATGGAAAGGTGAGCTCTAAAATTAGCAACTCCTCAATCCAACAGTTTGGTGACTGTCCTTTGTTTGTCATGCTGCTCTCTTATACAGTTGTACTTCCTGCTTCCTGTCATGTGTCTAGTCACATGGCAGGCCAACCATCCATTTTTTAAAGACACACACTCACTTAAAATGTTAAGAGTAATAAAATGGCCTAAAAAACATGTAAAACACTTAAAACTCTATAATACATTTAAATGATTGTAATAAATAGAGCGGTAAAACACGTCTTTCTAAAAGCCAGCATATTATATAAATAGTGAAGAAAAGGCAAAAGCTTACAGCACCTGGTATTCCCAGGCGGTCTCCCATCCAAGTACTAAGCAGGCCCGACGCTGCTTAGCTTCCGAGATCAGACGAGATCGGGCGCTCTCAGCGCGGTATGGCCGTAAGCGAGGGCTGCTCCAAAAAGTGGGCTATTTAAAGATCAGCCTCCGTAAAAGCCAGCATATTATATAAATAGTGAAGAAAAGGCAAAAGCTTACAGCACCTGGTATTCCCAGGCGGTCTCCCATCCAAGTACTAAGCAGGTCCGACGCTGCTTAGCTTCCGAGATCAGACGAGATCGGGCGCTCTCAGCGCGGTATGGCCGTAAGCGAGGGCTGCTCCAAAAAGTGGGCTATTTAAAGATCAGCCTCCGTAAAAGCCAGCATATTATATAAATAGTGAAGAAAAGGCAAAAGCTTACAGCACCTGGTATTCCCAGGCGGTCTCCCATCCAAGTGTAACAATCGGCCTTATCAGCCGAGTTACAAGACTAAAATGGGGTCAGATTTAACTGTGAGAGATGACTAGTGGTTAAAAGAATGAGACATAAAAGAAGATTGGTTTAAATAGATTTGGTTTATTTACAAGGTTCACATAAAAGACTTTAAAACAACACGATAAAACGAGGTAAACGCTGTTAAAAGAATACAATTCATTTGTCCATACCCTAAAAACAGTCCAAGAATCCCAGTGTGTTGATAAGTCCAATGTGAGTGTCCACCGGTGTATATACAATCCACAGAAAGTGTAATCCAAAGTTTGCAGGTGGTGAATGGAAAGGTGAGCTCTAAAATTAGCAACTCCTCAATCCAACAGTTTGGTGACTGTCCTTTGTTTGTCATGCTGCTCTCTTATACAGTTGTACTTCCTGCTTCCTGTCATGTGTCTAGTCACATGGCAGGCCAACCATCCATTTTTTAAAGACACACACTCACTTAAAATGTTAAGAGTAATAAAATGGCCTAAAAAACATGTAAAACACTTA
>NC_133361.1:106437605-106476480 GCF_049309525.1 Garra rufa
AAGCAAACCTAAGAACTCACATGAGAATTCACACTGGAGAGAGACCTTACAGCTGCCAACAGTGTGGAAAGTGTTTCACATGGAAAAGTCACCTTAATGTCCATATGAGAATTCACACTGGAGAAAACCCCTTCACTTGCTCTCAGTGTGGAAAGTTTTTTACACAGATAAAACAACTTAATGCCCACATGAGAATTCACACTGGAGAGAAGCCTTTCACCTGCGCACTGTGTGGGAGGAGTTTCACGATTGAAGCAAACCTAAAAACTCACATGAGAATTCACACTGGAGAGAGACCTTACACCTGCCAACAGTGTGGACGAATGTTCAGTCAACAAGAGAGCTTTGATGCCCACATGAAAATTCACACTGAAAAGAAGCTGTTCATATGTCCTCAGTGTGGAAAGTGTTTTACGTGGAAAAGCCACTTTAACATCCACATGAGAATTCACACTGGAGGAAAGCCCTTCACATGCTCTCAATGTGGAAAGTGTTTTACACAGAAAAAACAAAGTAATGCCCACATGAAAATTCACATTGAAAAGAAGCCGTTCATATGTCCTCAGTGTGGAAAGTGTTTTACATGGAAAAGTCACCTAAATGTCCACATGAATAGTCACACTGGAGAAAAGCCCTTCACTTGCTCTCAGTGTGGAAAGGGTTTCACACATAAAGCAAATCTAAAGGCTCACCTGAGAGTTCACACTGGAGAAAAGCCTTACACCTGCCCTCAGTGTGGGAAGAGTTACATACATAAAGTAACCCTTAATAATCACATGAAGATTCACTCAAGAGAAAGTCTTAAATGTCATCAGTGTGAACGGAGTTTTACAGACATGAATGACCTTAAGAATCATATAGTAACTCACATCAGAGGAATGTCTTTCATGTGCCATCACTGTGGAAAAAGTTTCTCAAGAAAAGACAGCCTCAAGACTCACATGAGAGTTCACACAGGAGAGAAACCGTTCACGTGCAAACAGTGTGGAAAGAGTTTCACGATTAAAGAAAATCTTAAAACTCACATGAGAGTTCACACTGGAGAGAAGCCTTACAAGTGTATTCAGTGTGAGAAGAGTTTCACACATCAAAACAGCATGAAACGTCATTTGGAAACTCATTCTAGAAAGAAATTTCCAGTTACCTCAGAGTGACGAAGTTTAGAAAAAGTCATTTCGACCATCATCTGTCCATTCATTCTGGAAGACAATTAAATTGTGGTCAAGAGTAATAAAACATTTTCTCCTATCATATTTATAGATACATGTAAAAAATAATGCAAATATAAGATTCTTATATGTCTGTTCTTTGTTTAAGTGTATGTCGAAAAATGCTATGTAAAATCAAGGCTGGTTCTGAATTCATACGATAGATCTGACTGACTGAAAGTGAAGTGGATTTTCACCAGTGATCTTCCCTTCAGCTCTCATTCACACTCACTGAAATATTCAACCTCTCTGCCTCGAGGCCCACGATTAATGACGTTGGTTTAGTGTGTCATTCTGAAAGATCGGTCCTACCCTAGTAACTGTTGTCATCCACATTCCAACCAAAGGCTGAATTCACAGTAACATCCTAACAAACCAGTGTCTTTATGGCAGCGATAGTAGCAGTAGTATGTTTGTCTGCTGTTCTGAGTTCAGCCAAGTGTTTTGCTCTCTTCTAATGTGCTCTCTCTTCTAAACCACATCTCAATATGACGGCGGACGCATGGAAGAACTGCAAGACAGAGTTTTGCTCAATCGAAAAGAGAGACCTTGAGGTACGCTCAATTGAGGATGAACTTTCATTTCTTGAGACACAAATACAAGGGCTACTTGAGAAACACTCACAGTTATGCAAACAGAAAACTTTGATGGAAACCTCTCGGGTTGAGGACACTTCACGAGAGCACCGTTCTGAAGTACAGTCAACATCTACACTGGGGACTTTCATTCATGAGAGAAATGTACCTCGGACTAAGACGACTAAAGCCTGTTTTACACCTGCACCATCGTATAATGTACCTTGTCTTTACCAGCGGAAGAAATCTCATTCTCACCGTTCTGAAGTACCGTCAACATCTACACCAGGGATTTTCGTACCTCGAATTAAGACGGTTGAAGCCTGTTTTACACCTGCTCCATTGTACAATGGACTGTGGTTTTACCAACGGAGGAAATCTCATTTTAGAGGCAGGACATTGGCCTCGATGACCCCAAAGTTCGATCTCTCAATCAGCAATCGTTTTGAGCCACTCAGTTCGCCAAATACCACAATATCGTCGCCACCCTTTTTACTTTGAGTCTGTAGTGATGTGACTCGCATTCTTTGGCAACAAGATCTCAACCAAGTTAAACATCTGTGGGGGATTTTAGACCAACCTGTTAGTCAGCACTCTTTAACACTATCATCAAATCACAAAATGAAGAATAATGTCGGATAATAGAGTCACCAGTAATACATGTCTAACCAGGTGAGGGATGTATTCAGTGACCTATACAACTGAATAATATTGAATCTATACTATTGTTTATCGGCACAACCCTACTAACAATTTAACCATTTCAAATTTCTTCAAATAACCACAATATCAGAATTATTTCTTACCATGCCAGGATTGTCCATGAGCCTGAGGAACTCCTTCAAGATTTCTGGGATGCTTTTAGACTCATTGCTGCCACTCGCCTCTGTATATGGCTGTTTTCTTCATATAACCTTCAACTTCAGAGACTGGATACGTATGGACCTTCATCCAGTCAACCATTTCTTGAATTTTTTCAGGAGGCAAACCAGATTCTGTAAAATAAGGATAAAAAAGTACAAACATAAAGTACTACTGGGTTAAGAGCTAGCAGAACCATGCTGTCTGGCAGTTTAAGGAATAAATGCAGAATGCCAGCCTGGAAATCTACTGATTGTCAGTTTTGTATCCTGTTTTGTTCTGTGTTTCACAGCGTTTTCCCCCTATGGATCCTTGTGTTTGTTTTTTTCCTTGTCTCCCCCTACTGTTTAGTTTGATTTGGTTCCTTCCTTTGCCCATATTTGTACTTCTCCCTCGTTATCCCTGATTGTGCACAGCTGTCTTGTTTAGTTACCACTCCCCTTTTCTAGTGTTTAAAATAGTCTCTTGTTCCTTCTCCCCTTGTCCGGTAATTAAGTTTCTACGTGTTTGTTTGCTCCTCGGTTTTGTTTTTTTAATTGTTTCAAGGTGTTTTTCCTGCTCCTGGCTTTTGTTTGTTTGTTTGTTTGTTTGTTTGTTTGCTGCAGTTTTGTTTTGTTTTGCAACCCCTGGTTCCTTGTGTGTTCCCCTGGCTCATTGTCTCCGCATGTGTGACACTGATCTGCCTATTATTCATCAATCTCAATTACAAATGCTAATTTCTAACATATAAAGAACACTTTACACATGGCTCAAATGTTAACCTGCATAAACCTCTTATTTCCTGATTTCCAGCTCCACCTCGTTATCTTAACTTGTTAGTAATTACCTCTGTGTATATACCCTTTTCATGGTTCTTTCACTATAGCACCAAAGCATCTGACAAGCTAAAGGAAGCCCAAATTCATTTGCAACACCCAGAGCACAAACTAATTCAAGCAGTAGAGACCCGGTGGAATTCGCTGTTCCACATGCTGGAGAGACGCACTGAGGAAAGACAAGCAGTTATAACAGCACTGTCTTCTTGGGAGAAACACCTTGTGCTTGAATGATGAAGAATGGTCCTGTATCAGCCAAGCAATTGAAGCTCTCAGGCTCTTTGAGGAAGCCACTAAGTTTCACCAGAGCAGTATGTAACTATTTCAAAAGTCATACCTCTGTTCTAGGGATGGGCATCTCATAACTGAGGCCGATGCGATACGCATCTCGATGCATAGCTGACGATACGATACATTAAAGATACATGAAGCAGCTAGCGATACGATGCGATTCACCCCTGTTACGATGCAGTGCGATCCGATTTCGATTCGATTCGATTCAACACGATTCGATGCAGTATGATGTAATGAATCAAATATGATAATATGCATTTCAGTATGTTACAGATACTTTTATTTCTTTGTTTCAGATAACAAATCAGAAATTAACTTAAGTGCCTTCTGATTTGTAGTGCATGACCCTTACACAAATAAGCTTTGATAGTGCACAAAGTTTTGATCATTTGCTCACCTGGCGTCCAGCTAGCAGTAGCAGGTTCAGCTAATTCGGAGTGAATAATTAAAAAACATAAAAATTACTATGTATTTTTTTTTTTAATGTAACAGCATTCACCGGTTTTTTTTTGGTTTTTTGTTTTTTTACATATTTTCTCAAACTGGCCTCTGCCCAAAAATTAACATTTCTGAACTGCAGGGTTTAGACTTATTTACTAGTCTCACAGTCTTTTCAGTGACTGGGGTGATCCTCTCAAATCGGGGATGCAGCTGTGAGACTGCCACTCTTAGCTCATTTTCAATGTCCAGCTTTGACAGGAACAAGTATACATAGACATAGACATTTTTTGTCGGCGCGTTATTTGAGCGGACTTTGCTTTTCCGTTGAGCATAAGCGGTACACGAGTGGAGCATTCATATGGGCCGTGAGCAACTGAACGGAACGCACATTCATAGAGCGGAATACTGATCACAGCGTCACACATTGAGCAGTGCGCGCTGAATACTGCCGGACGGCGCGGCGGCGGCAGGTAGTTTCGGGCGTTTATCTCTTTCGAATCTCTATAAAAATCGGCTGACTGTACACTAGCCTTGCCGCGCTCCCCAGAGTTTGGGAACCACTGGGCTACGTCATATTCACGCAGCAGTAAAGAGAGACGTGCTTGAGAAACAGTTTAGAGGGGAGAAAACAATCTAAAAAATATTTTCCACTTTCTAAATAATGAAAATATAGTATGTCTACTAATAATTATAAAGAAATAAATCGGGTTTTACCGATGCAAATATGTTAGAAACGATGCATCGCGATACAAATGCCAATTTGTATCCGATGCACACTTTTTAAACCGATGCATCGCATCGTTAACTTTTTAAGCCGATGCACCGAGCGAATCGGGGAATCTTCCCATCCCTACTCTGTTCTCTCTCCTCCAAAATGCAACCATGTCTGCCGGGCTGAAGGGTAACACTTTGGCTTCACAGCTTGCAACACAGTGCAAACGGCGCTTTGAAAACATTGAGCACAACTATACTTGCTGCCAGTACCTTGTGTTTTGTGATACTGGAAATGTAGAAAACATTAAAGGTCCCATATTGTACACATTTCTGGAGGTTTATTTTAGTTGTTGATGTCCTTAAGAATATATATTTGCGGTATAAGTGCCAAAATCCATCTCAATTTATTTCTACAGCTCCTTTTTTAGGAGCTCTGTCAAAACCAGGTCGATTTTGGCCAATCTAAATAATATTCATGAGTCTCTCTTCTGATTGGCCTGTTGTTTTCTGAGTGACGCACAGCCAGGCCAATCACAGGTAACTACGGTCATGTATCGTTGTAGCCGAACCCAGAGCCATAGAGAGAGCCTAGCCTGCTGATACTCAACAGGATATTTCAGAATGATCATTAATGTTTTTTCTTTTTCAAACACCGAATGCAGTAAGCTACATAACTGTTGCTTTAGTAAAGCCCCTTTCACAATGCACGCTGATTCTGGAAAATTACGGGAACGAGCGCTGTGTGAACAAAAGCCAGAACCATAAAGGCAGTGTTGTAGTGATGATGCATGTTATCATGCGACTCTTCACAACGAAAAAATACGTGCAAAGTGGAATGAAGCGGCGATCAGACAGAGCCAGCTCCTCACTATCAGCGCTGAAGCACAGTTTGTTCAGGTTAGTTTCAGTTTAGTGAAACGTACGCGTTGCATTACATCTCACATCCAAACGTCACATGTCTTTATGGGTTCTGTGTAAAGCACGCACAGATTCCGGAAAACAACTGTGAATGAACCAAATCAAACAACTCCGGAACAAATCATGGGAGTCATTGTGTATTTACCGGAATCGCCGTGTGAAAGAGGCTGAAGTTGACGTGCCACTGGTCTCTTATATTCACGTTGTTCTGAAGCCTGTGCAATGATGTAGTTTCGACATCTATCGACTGAACAGGGTTTTCTTAGGGCTGGGCGATATGGCTGAAAACTATATCACGATATCAGTGTTTCATATCGGTCGATATCGATAATTATTGATATTTTTATGACCCATTTAAAATAAGGACCAGGAGAAAAATATATTACACTCAAGCATTTTTATTTTAAACTTAACCTGCCTCTGATCATAATCCCCTCATTTATTAAGACAGAAATGTCAACAACCATGGAAAACTCAAATAATTAAAATGTAAACATAAGTCTAAAGTCACAATATACACTTAATTATCTCTTAATCCTCAATTCAAACCCCCTCATTGTCGATTAAGTGAATGGTCAAGCTAATGTATGGCCCAGAAGTACGGATTGACCACAGGTCAGAGGTGGTTGTTGCAAAGTACTTGGCTGATTATATTTTTTTCTGCACAGATTGCTGGTTGCCAGTAGCCAACATTACTTCTTTCCCGGTACTTTAGCCTATACTTTGTGTAATAACAAAAATATTTATTTAAGTGAAAAAATAAGTCCAAAACTTTCAACATTTTTAACAATAGGGCCTTACAATTTTTTTTTTCCAGAAATTCTTGTTTTAATTTTTCTGATAATCAAATGAAAGCAAAATCACAGATTTATTTTTAAAAATAAAAATAAACGGAGCTTTACTGTTAAAATAATACATAGAAGAAAAATTATATTCAGTTAAAAAAAGGTTTAATAATAATAGTATTTTTTCAACAATTAAGTGGTGACTCTTTATTTTATTTTTATCATATATATTGTTTTATGTAAATTATTTAAATGTGAACATATAAACACCTACATTATACTGTACAGAAATACAAGACTAATATTGTTCTGTTACATGTTAAACCGTACTTTTATTTTGACAGGTGGCTGTGAAGTTTCAGTGTGTAATACAGTATGAATGATGCTAGTTTCACTAATGAAACGGTAAAATTGACAAAAAGTGACACTCACAGCAGCTTTGGAGATGTATTTATTGGAGTTTGTCTGTTCATGTGAGATGCAAAGGCCAAAAATTAGCGTCACGTGTGCTTCAGTATGCGTGTAGTGAAAATAAAACGCGTCTCCTCCATTCATACATATAGAGGCAAACGGAACATGCAGGATTCTTATTGAAACGGTCTTTTTGCATTTCAGTTTTCACAGACACTAGTCCATATCGCGATCTGAATTAATTAACAGACCAACTTTTGATTTATTGGTCCAAAAATCGACGAATTCCACGGTATTCCGCCCTAAAGTCCGTTTTTATGAATGGAGTCCGCGATCCCGTCTGTGAGGAGACATTGTAAACCCGCGATCATGTAGAGACAGAAATCAAATGCCGTCGTGTAAATAAGACAAATAACATAAGGCTATTTAGTTTGTTTAATACAACAACATGGACCCGTTCTGTAGGAAAGATAACCTTAACTTCTATTGTGATCTGGCGCTATGAACTGAACGTTAAAGGGGGGCTGGGCGGGCCGACGAAGAATACAAAATATCGAACGTTTTATCGAACACATTTTTTATTGATATCGATCTCTTGTCTATCGCGATATATATCGTTATCGTTTTATCGCCCAGCCCTAGGTTTTCTCGACTTGTTTTCGTGTTGTTGTTGCTTATCTTGTTGTTATGGACACGATGTTGTCTGGGTTTGACAAAAGGAGGGTGGGACGTGATTGGTGCTCGGGGTGGTGACTGAAGGCGGTGACTTGAGTCGATCGGACGTCACATCGTTACGGAAGTCACAGCGGCTCCTGAAAATGAACAGCTACTTTAAGCAGGCTGTGTGCAGTTTACTGTGGACTGACTGTTTTGAAACTCATATGGTAGTTACATAGCCCCTAGACCTCAGTTATCATGAAAGAAGCCAGGAAATTTCGATTTTGACAATATGGGACCTTTTACGTTTGAGGCATTTTGCCTGCTAATGAATGTTCTCTGAGCTCCGATTATCACGGCGAACTATTTGCTTGATTAAAGTTAAGTTACCATTTAGAAATTAGTTTGGCTTTCATTTGTAGTAACCCTTAACTCGATTTACATGAATTTCTGATTCAGTAATGTTACATGATGCGAATCTTACAAGATGCATTAATGGTAACGTTATTCACATAATCTCATGCACATAAAATGGAGAATAATTACAAAACTACTCTAAATATCCAGATCCATTATAATAATTAAAATTTAGTGGTAAATTTGTTTAGTTTTCATGCAAATAATGTAAAGCTGTTAAAATTCCCAAAGCAAGATAGATATTTATGTATATTTTTTCGATTTAGTGCTGCGATTAGGCTGTTACCTGCGTGTTTTGTGAAATTCACAAGTAACTTACATAGTATTAAAAAGTCAAAGAGGTTCTTTTTGAAAGACCAGGCGGATTTTCTCGACTTTTCGGCGCGAAACACGTTTTGTAGATTGACAGTTCTCAACAGCTGAGGCCTTACACTCAGCTGAATGTTCTCCGTGCTCGACGTCGAATTTCTTTGCTTGGTTTAAGATGACGAAATAAATTTTTTTTTCTTCTTTTTTCTAGGAATCGTTTACTTGATGTTTTACTGAGCCCTAATCTTTGGTGAGTTTCAGGGCACGCCATGTATACTTTAATTTATTTGTGTATGTGGCGAGCAGGATGAGGTCAAGGGACATGAGCGAACACCGCAAGTCCGGTAGTGTGATTACTGATGAGTGACACCTGTGTGACACACCAGTCTTGTATCTCTCACAGAGGAGCAGAAGCATAAAAGGAGGAGCGACGACAATGAAGATCGAGAGAGGAAATGGCCTGATTTTATGTTGGGTTTTGTTATGGGAAGGCGACGGGAAGTAGCAAACATTAAATTATTTTAATAATTAAACCAATAAAAAAATTAAAGTATAAGCCAGCAGCTCTTTTGATCTCCACTGTTGTTGCTACTCCTTTTATGCTTTTATACCGGTGCGTTGTGCAGGTGTCACTCATCAGTAATCACGCTGATGATGAACAGTCTTTGCGCCATTCTCTCACGTCCCTCAACTTCGTCCCACTCGCCACAGTGTTCTGACAAAAAAAGTAATACACTCCTAAATAATCAGAAAATTAAGAATATTGTGTAAACTTATTTTAAGTGTTGTGTATAATTTGAAAAAAAATCATTTCAGGGAGGGCAGAGAACTGCACTGAACGCTGGATGGTTACCCTAGAGCAGGGGTTTTCAAACCTGTCCTGGAGCCTCCCCTGCCCCTGCACATTTTGCTTGTCTCTCTCATCTAATACACCTGATTCAAATCATCAGCTCATTAGTAGAGACTGCAAGACCTGAATTGGGTGTGCCTAATAAGGGAGACATACAAAATGTGCAGGGCAGGGGAGGCTCCAGGACAGGTTTGAAAACCCCTGCCCTAGAGGGTCATGTTGTTTGTGAGGGCATACAGCCTAAATTTCTGACTGGAATAGCAACCATGTTTGCAATGTTCTACGTCTTCAAAAGACCTGCAGAGGCAAGGTGGTTTCAAAGAAGACTGGAAAACTTGTCAGCAAGAAGTCTACCACGGTCAATCCCAAAGTTGCTTCTCTCCTGAAGAACCTCATCGATTTCGAATGGAACTTCGTCTAGGTAACTAAACTTAAATGCCCACTGACACTCACATTTGTGCAGCCTCCTAAAAGAATCAATACATCTTAACTGCATTCATATTCAGTGAAAGTATCTGAACCCTTTGGAATTGGATGATTTTATGCATTATTGGTCATAAAATGTCTTCATCAGTCACATGTATAGACAAACACAAAGTTAGGGATGCACCGATCCGTATCGGCCGATCACTTGCGCGTTTTGTCAGTAAAGCCGGTTCTGTAATCAGCGGTAAATGCCATCAGGTGCGTGATTTCACGTTGAGCCGTATATACTACACACAGCCGTTGTTCACTGACGAGCTGCGCACATTCACACTGATAATGAACATTGATTTGCGCAGCTCGTATCGGTGCATCCCTACACAAAGTGTTTAAGCTAGCTACACAAACAATTATAATCTTTCATGACTTTACTAAACACATCCCATTAGCCAGTGCAGTGTAATAAAAATGTACGTTTTGTTAGTGACTACCTTGTTACCTCTATGAACCACAAATGTTTTTGTTTTGTGATGGTTGGTCATTAGTACCTTGTTTGATCTGTTACACACAGCTAAACGTTCTCATCTTGTCTTAACCCCATAATCTTTCTGTCAAGATTATGTTTTTTATTTATTTCATCTATGCTGTAACAAACATTACACCACCATTGCTCTCTAAGATTAGTTATGTACAATAACATGATCATTTTATGTCTCTTTTAAAAGTGTTCGTAGAATATGTGATTACTAGTTTTTGACGTGATTTATTTTACCACTAAGATTTTCTTTTTTTTTTCTTTCCTCTCAGATTTGGATTTCCTCTGAGAACAGATCAAAAGCTGATGTGGGACGTGTTGGCTGTTTTTTGCCTTTTCATACGTTTTTTTTCACCACATGGTTCTCTTGTCCTCTCAAATCCAGACTTCCCTCTTTGTAAGGTTTCTTCTTTTTGCCTACTGGTTCCTTTTTTTGTGAAAGGGCTGGAACCACAGCTGCCAGTATTTTACTGTAAAATTACAGCATTGTTGAAACTGTAAAATTACAGTAAAGAGCTGGAACCACAGCTGCAGTACTTTACTGTGAAATTACAGCATTGTTGAAACCGTAAAATTACGGTAAAGAGCTGGAACCACAGCTGCCAGTTTTTTACTGTAAATATACGGGTGAATTTTTTACAGTGCATGTATTTATTAACTGAACTGTTCGCTGTTAAAAAGGGAAGATGAGGAGTAACAACTGAATATGTTGACATGGTTTTTGCCAGTTAAAGATGATGAAAAGGTCATAATCAAGTTTAATAAAGGAATGGCAGAGAGGATGGGAAAAGGAAATCAAGGGTAGACACATTTTTCTGTTTAATCTAAAGTTGGAAACAAATGTTTTTGTACTTGTCCAAAGGGGCATTGTGTGTTTTTTTTTTTTTTTGCATAATGTAGAAAGCATATTTCTGGCTAATATGAATATGGAAACAGTAGGCCATATTTTCTTGTTATGTAGGAAGTATAATTTAGAATGAAAAACACTTTGATAAATTGGCAGAAATTGGTTTTGAAGTGTTTTCTTTTACTTCTTTGTTGGACACAGTGACAAACAGAAATTCATGGAGGGCAGTAGTAGAGTAATGTTACTGCCGGAAAGATATAATGCTGCGTTCCAGGCAGGTTTTTGAGCTTGTAAATCACGACTTTATATTGTACTAAAGTCTATTTCTTTAGGACAAGAAGTGTCGTCCTCAGTGGAGGATGAGATATTTCCATAAATTATCGCTAGTGTGGACGGAGAGCATTTTAAAATGAAAACTCAGTTTTTAAATGTATCCGGATTAATGTAGACATAGCCTAAGCTTGTGATCTGAGAGCTTTGTCTTCATCTGTAAGAACGGCCTCCTGAAATCTGAATAAAACTCCAGTGATTGAGTGTTTTAGTCAGTCTGGATGACCACAGCGACACACAGGACCATCTCAAACAAGATCTGATGAAGATTCAGTCCTGATGTTCTCTTCTGAGTTTACTACAGGTCTAACTGGATATTGTAGGTATTTTGGTTTCAAAACATTTAACTTCACTAAAATCATAACGCTAATACAACATATTTTATTTATTTTCTGATAGATGTAGCCTACTTCTAGTTAAAGTTTCTAATAAAAAGTTTATTGTGTCTTGTATTTATTAGCCAAACCTTTCACTGTTAATAAGGGAAGATATTGAGTAACAGCTGAATATATTTGCAAATTTTGCCAATTAAGGGAACTAAAAATTTAATAATCAATGAACCATATTCCTTTACACTGCAAAAATTTTAATTTAAAAACAAAATTGCTTACATAAAAGAACATTACCATTGAAATAAAAAAGATTAAATACAGACTATATTATTTCTATCCAATCCTTAAAGAAGATTTGTTCATTTTCAGCGTGGATCTGCTATTAATGACTTTAGTTCAAAAACTGAAATCTTAATATGTGACTAGTTAATATTAAAATCATATTTTATTATAGATTATATACCAATTTAAAAAAAAGTAATAATATTCTGGGGAAATGTAAGTCATATTTCATTAATAAATAAACTTCTGTAGTGGTAAATAGAAACTGACACAAATATATTTTGTGTCCTCATATACCTGACAGTGTTTCAGTAACTTTCCAAAAGAGGAATAAATAAATGCACAAACAAATTAACAAAATAACAAGAGATTGATTACAATAGTTTAAAGAGTGCTAGATTAAATTTGCCCTCACACCCTCTTTGTAACAGTTACACCAGCATTAACTAGTTTATGTGAATTCAATGGCAATGTATATCAACATAAAACAGTGTTATGAATGTGCATGAAAAATAGAGATTAATATTTATAGATTTAGTAACTTAAGAAATGCATCATTATATGGGTACGAAATTCTATTCTATAATCAACATTTCTATGATTCTAGAGAGCAGTGCACCAATGGGACTTTTATTTTGCTCTGATGATGTGACGTCATAAAAATGCACCGCGCTCCTCATCTGTTGTGAGTCGTCTGAAGAAAGGTTTGTGCTTTTAAAGTTTTTAAACCAATGGAGATTGTTGCATCAATAAAGCGTTTTCACAAGCTATGTAAAATAAAGGTAATGCTTTATTTGGTGTTAGTTAAAGCGTTAGCCTTTAGTAACAGAGAATGTGCGTCTCATTTCGCTCTCTCTATATCATGAATCAATCGTGTGATGATAAGAAGTGATGAGAGAAACTGAGAATCCGAATCATTTGAATCAAATCATTTGTGAAATGATTCAGTGATTCGATTCAGCGGCACGCGGACTACAAACGACAACAACAACAAACACAAACGAGTGAATCACAACCGAGAATGATTTCATTATATGATAAACAGAAAACTGAATACCAAATATAAATCAAAATAGCCTATCTGAATATGAACGATCTGTGTAATTTGTGTACATTTAATATATAAGTCTGTTATCTAAGTCTACTGAAGTCTGTTTAACTACAGTGTTTCACTTGGGTAAAGTTGGTTTTATATTCGCACATTCAAAACATTCACACACTTCCGCGTTCAATAACTTTCTAATTATAAGCGCAATAAAGTAGTTTTTTTGCTCATTCTAATCAGCGACAGCATTTTCAACCTACTACATTTTTTTTCACAATCGATCAAAATGATCAAAATAGTTTTAATGGCATGTTTACTTGCGAATGTCCGCTGAATGTCCAATGTAGAGTTGGAAACAAGATAGGGACCGTCTAAAAAGTTCTAATTGTTTTTCATTGTGTGCAAACAGACAACTACGTTTTAGCCAACTACAGATGTACCGGGAAATATCACTGACATTATGTCTTCGGATGCTCATTTAGCAACAATAAAAAGGGCAATATAATGATATATAATGAAAAGATGTTTAGGAAATGACAAATAATGAACATGTACATGGACTGTAATTTGGTAACAATGCAGAAAGCCTGGAAAGCCATGTTTAATCTCCTGAACATAGTTAATAGCATCATTTAACAAATGTTTTTTATTTATTTATTTGCCTCAAAATGAACAAGAACTGTGTTGGTGTGTTGCTAACAATAAAATATGATTTATTTCAATAGGTTTTTAAAGCATGGATCAGCTGCTCCAAAGCAAGTTGGAACATCTTGTCTGGACCCTACAGAACATACTAGACCCATGTCTTGCTGTTTTATTTATCTGTTTTTGGGTTTTAAGTGTAATAAAGACTTGACAGTGTAACAGTTGCATGTGTTAAATGAAAAGAATGGCTAAAATAACTGTTATGTTTTCCCGTTGTATGACTTGTATATCTTCATTTAACATTACACTTTCACAATATCACAGTTGATGTGCATTGATTGATGTTTACAATCCTGCAGAAATATCACTGTCCATGGTACTGAATCCATCAGATTATTGACAAGTACTCAAGAGCAAACAAGATGTTTATTTGGGGTATTATGGGTGAACACTTTACAAAGTAATGGCAAAAATTTCCTCAAGATGGATTATAAATAAACTCTGCCTATATATTAAATTTGTACCATCATTGTGTTTTATGACTTTCTTCAATGACACATCATCCAGTTCAATAACTTCTGAAAAGAGGCTCACACCATTACAAATGAAGTTGCTACATATTTATCTGACCCTCTTCCACATTTCAGAAGTCTTTAAAGTACAATTATTTGCTGTAAATGAATCATTTTCAACATTTCTGTATTCAATGGGTTTATTCATAGAGACACTATCTAGTTCAATAACTTTTGAAAGGAGGCTCACACCATTACAAATGAAGTTGCTACATATTTATCTGACCCTCTTCAACATTTCAGAAGTCTTTAAAGTACAATTATTTGCTCTAAATGAACCATTTCCAACATCATTGTATTCAATGGGTTTATTCATAGAGACACTATCTAGTTCAATAACTTTTGAAAGGAGGCTCACACCATTACAAATGAAGTTGCTAAATATTTATCTGACCCTCTTCCACATTTCAGAAGTCTTTAAAGTACAATTATTTGCTCCAAATGAACCATTTCCAACATTTCTGTATTCAATGGGTTTATTCATAGAGACACTATCTAGTTCAATAACTTTTGAAAGGAGGCTCACACCATTACAAATGAAGTTGCTAAATATTTATTTGACCCTCTTCAACATTTCAGAAGTCTTTAAAGTACAATTATTTTCTGTAAATGAATCATTTTCAACATTTCTGTATTCAATGGGTTTATTCATAGAGACACTATCTAGTTCAATAACTTTTGAAAGGAGGCTCACACCATTACAAATGAAGTTTCTAAATATTTATCTGACCCTCTTCAACATTTCAGAAGTCTTTAAAGTACAATTATTTGCCCTGAATGCACCATTTTCAACATTTCTGTATTCAATGGGTTTATAGAGACACTATCTAGTTCAATAACTTTTGAAAGGAGGCTCACACCATTACAAATGAAGTTGCTAAATATTTATCTGACCCTCTTCCACATTTCAGAAGTCTTTAAAGTACAATTATTTGCTGTAAATGAATCATTTTCAACATTTCTGTATTCAATGGGTTTATTCATAGAGACACTATCTAGTTCAATAACTTTTGAAAGGAGGCTCACACCATTACAAATGAAGTTGCTAAATATTTATCTGACCCTCTTCCACATTTCAGAAGTCTTTAAAGTACAATTATTTGCTCCAAATGAACCATTTCCAACATTTCTGTATTCAATGGGTTTATTCATAGAGACACTACCTAGTTCAATAACTTTTGAAAGGAGGCTCACACCATTACAAATGAAGTTGCTAAATATTTATTTGACCCTCTTCAACATTTCAGAAGTCTTTAAAGTACAATTATTTGCTGTAAATGAATCATTTTCAACATTTCTGTATTCAATGGCTTTATAGAGACACTATCTAGTTCAATAACTTTTGAAAGGAGGCTCACACCATTACAAATGAAGTTGCTAAATATTTATTTGACCCTCTTCCACATTTCAGAAGTCTTTAAAGTACAATTATTTGCCCTGAATGCACCATTTTCAACATTTCTGTATTCAGTGGGTTTATAGAGACACTATCTAGTTCAATAACTTTTGAAAGGAGGCTCACACCATTACAAATGAAGTTGCTAAATATTTATCTGACCCTCTTCAACATTTCAGAAGTCTTTAAAGTACAATTATTTGCTGTAAATGAATCATTTTCAACATTTCTGTATTCAATGTGTTTATTCATAGAGACACTATCTAGTTCAATAACTTTTGAAAGGAGGCTCACACCATTACAAATGAAGTTGCTACATATTTATCTGACCCTCTTCAACATTTCAGAAGTCTTTAAAGTACAATTATTTGCTCTAAATGAACCATTTTCAACATCATTGTATTCAATGGGTTTATTCATAGAGACACTATCTAGTTCAATAACTTTTGAAAGGAGGCTCACACCATTACAAATGAAGTTGCTAAATATTTATCTGACCCTCTTCCACATTTCAGAAGTCTTTAAAGTACAATTATTTGCTCCAAATGAACCATTTCCAACATTTCTGTATTCAATGGGTTTATTCATAGAGACACTATCTAGTTCAATAACTTTTGAAAGGAGGCTCACACCATTACAAATGAAGTTGCTAAATATTTATTTGACCCTCTTCCACATTTCAGAAGTCTTTAAAGTACAATTATTTGCTCCAAATGAACCATTTCCAACATTTCTGTATTCAGTGGGTTTATAGAGACACTATCTAGTTCAATAACTTTTGAAAGGAGGCTCACACCATTACAAATGAAGTTGCTAAATATTTATCTGACCCTCTTCCACATTTCAGAAGTCTTTAAAGTACAATTATTTGCTGTAAATGAATCATTTTCAACATTTCTGTATTCAATGGGTTTATTCATAGAGACACTATCTAGTTCAATAACTTTTGAAAGGAGGCTCACACCATTACAAATGAAGTTGCTAAATATTTATTTGACCCTCTTCCACATTTCAGAAGTCTTTAAAGTACAATTATTTGCCCTGAATGCACCATTTTTAACATTTCTGTATTCAATGGGTTTATTCATAGAGACACTATCTAGTTCAATAACTTTTGAAAGGAGGCTCACACCATTACAAATGAAGTTTCTAAATATTTATCTGACCCTCTTCAACATTTCAGAAGTCTTTAAAGTTCAATTATTTGCTGTAAATGAATCATTTTCAACATTTCTGTATTCAATGGGTTTATTCATAGAGACACTATCTAGTTCAATAACTTTTGAAAGGAGGCTCACACCATTACAAATGAAGTTGCTAAATATTTATTTGACCCTCTTCCACATTTCAGAAGTCTTTAAAGTACAATTATTTGCTCCAAATGAACCATTTTCAACATTTCTGTATTCAATGGGTTTATAGAGACACTATCTAGTTCAATAACTTTTGAAAGGAGGCTCACACCATTACAAATGAAGTTGCTAAATATTTATTTGACCCTCTTCAACATTTCAGAAGTCTTTAAAGTACAATTATTTGCCCTGAATGCACCATTTTCAACATTTCTGTATTCAATGGGTTTATTCATAGAGACACTATCTAGTTCAATAACTTTTGAAAGGAGGCTCACACCATTACAAATGAAGTTGCTAAATATTTATCTGACCCTCTTCCACATTTCAGAAGTCTTTAAAGTACAATTATTTGCTGTAAATGAACCATTTTCAACATTTCTGTATTCAATGGGTTTATTCATAGAGACACTATCTAGTTCAATAACTTTTGAAAGGAGGCTCACACCATTACAAATGAAGTTTCTAAATATTTATTTGACCCTCTTCCACATTTCAGAAGTCTTTAAAGTACAATTATTTGCTCCAAATGAACCATTTCCAACATTTCTGTATTCAGTGGGTTTATAGAGACACTATCTAGTTCAATAACTTTTGAAAGGAGGCTCACACCATTACAAATGAAGTTGCTAAATATTTATCTGACCCTCTTCCACATTTCAGAAGTCTTTAAAGTACAATTATTTGCCCTGAATGCACCATTTTCAACATTTCTGTATTCAGTGGGTTTATAGAGACACTATCTAGTTCAATAACTTTTGAAAGGAGGCTCACACCATTACAAATGAAGTTGCTAAATATTTATTTGACCCTCTTCAACATTTCAGAAGTCTTTAAAGTACAATTATTTGCTCCAAATGAACCATTTTCAACATTTCTGTATTCAATGGGTTTATTCATAGAGACACTATCTAGTTCAATAACTTTTGAAAGGAGGCTCACACCATTACAAATGAAGTTTCTAAATATTTATCTGACCCTCTTCAACATTTCAGAAGTCTTTAAAGTTCAATTATTTGCTGTAAATGAATCATTTTCAACATTTCTGTATTCAATGGGTTTATTCATAGAGACACTATCTAGTTCAATAACTTTTGAAAGGAGGCTCACACCATTACAAATGAAGTTGCTAAATATTTATTTGACCCTCTTCCACATTTCAGAAGTCTTTAAAGTACCATTATTTGCTCCAAATGAACCATTTTCAACATTTCTGTATTCAATGGGTTTATAGAGACACTATCTAGTTCAATAACTTTTGAAAGGAGGCTCACACCATTACAAATGAAGTTGCTAAATATTTATTTGACCCTCTTCAACATTTCAGAAGTCTTTAAAGTACAATTATTTGCCCTGAATGCACCATTTTCAACATTTCTGTATTCAATGGGTTTATTCATAGAGACACTATCTAGTTCAATAACTTTTGAAAGGAGGCTCACACCATTACAAATGAAGTTGCTAAATATTTATCTGACCCTCTTCCACATTTCAGAAGTCTTTAAAGTACAATTATTTGCTGTAAATGAACCATTTTCAACATTTCTGTATTCAATGGGTTTATTCATAGAGACACTATCTAGTTCAATAACTTTTGAAAGGAGGCTCACACCATTACAAATGAAGTTGCTAAATATTTATCTGACCCTCTTCCACATTTCAGAAGTCTTTAGAGTACAAATATTTGCTCCAAATGAACCATTTCCAACATTTCTGTATTAAATAGTGTTTTCAATGGCATACTATCTAGTTCAATAACTTTTAAAAAGTTGTTCACACTGTTACAAAACTAGCTAAATATTTATCTGAACCTTGCACAACATTTTTACTGTAGATGATCAATATGTACCGTCATTTTATGGGTTTCTAAATTAACACAACTTCCATCAAAAATATTACATTATCTACATTTATTTATTACTGTAATAACTTTTTGGATTTATTTATAGAGGAATTATGCGCTTTATCAGAACTTTAAACCCATTATGACTAATGTACAGTTTTACCTTATACCTTCAATGTGTCTGTAATGGTTATTGAATAACTTACAGTTTTAATTTACAAAGTACATAATTTTAGGTCAGATCAAATATTTTGAAACTTGTTTTAGAACAATGAGCCTCCTTTGGAAAGCCATTGAACTGGAAGTTGTCTCAATGAAGAAACCCACAGAATACAGTGATGATAGAAATGAAAAAATGGTCTGTAATGTCTTTTTTCTAATGTTACTGGTAAGTATTAAGCCTCAAATGAACTTGACATTTTTAATTTTTAGGAAAATTTGGCTATGTTTGTATGACATGGCGCTGTCCACGTCTGTGGTGCTGAATGATCCTAACTGCACATTAACATTTCTGTAACTTTTTGGTGGTTACCCGAGTTAACCCCAAACCAATTGAATGTGATTAAGCACACTCCAAAGAATACACTACACCATGGAGATAGACATATTTATTGCATTCAGCATTTTGAGCTATAGAGAGATCTCGACAAACAGCTCCAAAACTTGTTCAAAATGCAGTGTTCTTGCAGTCTGGCCTCATTTCCCTGGCCAGATAAACTACTATTTTTGGAATTCTTGCATTCTAATTAGAAAAGAACCATTGTAGGTCTTTTCTTTCTGCATTTTGAAGATTCTAATAAAAAAGATCAACTGTCACAATTACTTCTCCCTCACAAATCCAAGTTTGCTTACTAAAAAAACCATTCACACAAAGGCCAGCAGAAGACAACAAGCACCACAACAATATGAAACATAAACAGAATACAAAAACGTATTTCTATAACATATCAAATAGGTAACACATATTTATTACAATGTAAACACACTTTCAGCATAAGCATAAACTGAATAGCTTATAAACACAAATCACAAATCCATGGTTGTTCTTCTAGTGGCATATTAATGTTGAGGCACTAAACATGAATCCACCTCTGGAATCTGGAAGGAAAGAGGATATGTTGTGAGATTTATTTAAACAGTTTTGAAATTATTAAATGTAGTTGTGAAAACACATGTCTTCCCTTAACACACATAGTCAACAGGCAGAAATGTCATAGTGAATACCCGGGTACATTGCTTCTGTGCAGGTTCTTTCTTTTTCTCGACACACAGACCAGCATTCCTCTTTTGACACTGCAGTTATTTTAATGTAATATTATTATTCATTTCTCTGTCTCTGACATAGAAGTAAACTGTTCTTTCAAAGTACTTTATACCTGACACCAGCAAACTTTTTTTGGCCAAATGGTTCCTGTAGTGCCACATCATCTCCTTGGGTGTTATATTAATGCTGTCAGAATTTTTTGAGAAACTCTTCCAGCACCTGGCCAATCTAGGAGGACAGCAGTGGAAATGAATAGACACAGTCTGACATGGGAAAGGTAAGGACAGTTTATGTAAACCCATCCTCCCCCTCCATTTACTAGCATCACAAAGACACCACAGCTAGAACCATCCTCATGAAATGAATGTTGGATTGTGTCAGGTTTCCACTTGGTGTACACAAAGTCTTCTGCTCCATACTTATTTCTTCTCGTTTGGACAAATTCTGTTTTTGGAAAAATGCAGTGTGTGTAATTATGGTGGTCTTACAGTTTTTTTACGATTGCTTAGGCACGATTTTACAAACAAGGGTCATCTTGTCAAAACCCTACACACAATTCACACATCTACACACACAAGTAGCAGAAGATCTCAGATCTTTTGCAAAATGAAACACTTAATTCAAAACTGTACAATAATTTAACAAAAGCCATGGAACTTTTTGCCTCAAAACAGTTTTACCTGTGTTCAAAATCAAGCACTGCTCTCAAATCAAAAACAAAGTGAGAAAAATGATATACACTATCAAGCAGTCAGTAAACCATAAAACAAAAAACAGAAAACACATTTTTCAAAACATATAGTTCTCAGGGAGAAGTAAATTTTTAATCTCAAAGTTCAGGCCACAATTTGTTCATTGTACAGTATACAGCCTACAATGCACTGCACTACAGTATACAATACTAAAAGGGACGGAAATCAAAGGAGTAAACATGTGATCAATGTGCTTCCTCTTGTCTTTAGGCTGAGTCAGGCCAGAGCACTTTGTCGACATCACAAGCAACATTGTCCTTCCTGAGGAACGGGGGAAGAAGCCTCTTGTGTGCTGTATCCAGCCCTGACATGATTCCTCACCTATATAAATACAATCTTTCTTGCCCTCCTCCTCTTCCTCTTCCATCTCCTCTTCCTCTTTCTTGCCCTCTTCCTCCTCCTCCTCTTTCTTGCCCTTCTCCTCCTCTTCCTCCTCATCACCCACCTCGCATAAGCACTCGTCCTCGTCCTCTCACATTGTTTCTTCTATCCATTCTCAGACTTTCTCCTTCCCATCTTCAACACTCTGTTACAACCTGAACTGGCTTATATTGGTTGTGTCACATCATTTGAAAAAGTTACAGTAATATCAATTTTGAGTGGTTGTGTTTAACCAATGACATTAGTTCTCTATTTGTATTTGATTGTTGCCACTTGTGTTTACCAATATGGATGATATGTGTATTAGAGTGCATAATGTGTTTTGAGAATGAGAATGTGTTTAGAGTTTTGCTGAAAAGTCTAAGTTTGATTTGAAAATTGTGTTTTAACATGTGAAATGGTTTAAGGTATACTGACAACAGACTGCGCAAATAGCTAAATGAGGTCAGGCAACTGAGAACTTTGTTCAGCCATTGGGTTTTAGTGTTTTAGCAATTGAGAAAAACTGTAAACACTTGTAACATTTCTACCTTTCTAATGATACAGTCTGGGTTTGATTTTTTTCTCTTTTTTGAGATATTGTTTAAGAATATGAATATATTGTCCAAACACAACACACGAGACAAGTATTGCACCTTGATGAAAGTATTTATTTTTCACCATGTGTAAAATCCTTCAGTACATCATTGCAATTAGACTGCATTTTGCACTGGAAATCAGAACATATTCTAAAAACACCTTAGCATCATCATCTCTTCATGTAGCTGAATATGGGAACTTTGTCCCTGCTGGAAAAAAAAGCCTGGTTTTAGCTGGTCATATCTGGTCAGCAGGCTGGTTTAAGAGGGGTTTTGGCCACTTTCCCAGCCTGGTCAGGATGGTCTTAGCTGGTCAGGCTGGAAAACCACCAGTTAAAACCAACCTGACCATACTGCCCAGGCTGGGTGACCAGCTAAAACCAACTACTTTCAGCTTACAGTAAACCAGCTAAGACCAGCCAACCAGCCTACATTTTTTTCAGCGGGGACAGCCAATGTCCTCCCTCACAAGATGGCAAGGGAAGAATTTTCTCGAATGGCGATTCCATCCTTGCCCAGACTCGGCTTCTATTAGGTCACACAGGCCTCCTCCATAGCTTGAATGAGAGGCATAACATAGGTCGGAGATCCTAAACCTTCCACTACCATGAAAAAAGGGGAAAGTTTTGGGGGAGGTACTGTAATGTTGGAACAAGTTTCTGGTTGCATAATTCCAATACCTAGTCTGTCCAATAATTAGTCAGTCTAAAAATGTATGTGTTCTGTATTGTGAGGACCTATTTTGGCATGCCAGTGTAATGAGCCCATTCTGCATGATTGCAGCATATATAGTGATGTTCCCACAGCTTTGGGCCGGAACTTTTAGAATAGCTTTGTGGTAAAAGATGTTTCTCCTTATTCCTATTACTGCTACTTACTGCCTTTTTATAGTGCTTACACCTTGATTGTTGAGTTTACAGTTAAGCACCTAAGTGTCTGCACACCTGATGGCCATGTTTGATCATTGGTTCATATGTGTAGTATTTCTGAAAGCAGTGCCTTAAAATGGCTAAGAAGTGACATTTCTGTAGATTTCTGTGTCTAATGTAGAGAAGTGTGTTTAGTGTCTTGCATAACAAAGTGTGTAGTGTCTTGCAAAAAGTGTGAGGCTGAGAATGTGCTTATAGTTGTGTAGATTTGGGCTGAGGCTTTGCTCCTTGGGTGTCAGGTTTCACTAACTGTGTGCTATTTTTAACTTTAGTGTGTAAGCAATCGTAAAAAACTGTAAGCAACACCAACTATGCTAATATACCATTATTAGCATATTGGAGGTAAACATAACTTTTTATGATTAAGTATCATACCCAATTTTGTTTGCATGTCTGTTTGGCTTGTTTCATTTCTTTTGTACAACTTTTAGTGTCAGGTATTAAAATTTGTGTTACTGTGAGAATGTAGACACTAAATTGGAGAAAAGTAAATAAAGAAATTATAACTACTAAGTCAAATAAATGTCACTGAAAAGATCAAACATTTATGGGCATTTCTATGTTTATATACTACCTTACCATTTGCATTTCTAGTCTTTGTATTCCAGTCTTTTTACTTGTCACAAAGCTTCAATGTATGTTGTTGATATTTATGAAAGTGATGAGCCCATCATACTGCTCAAAGGTGGCCTGTTTATCATAAATGTAAATGATCATGTCTGTGTGATGTACATGTAAAAATTAAGAATCATAAGAAGTTGCTCTCACTTTTCACAATCCTTGCTGTGCCACCTGTTCCCTTGTGCCATTTAAAATGACGCCTGTGGTGTAATGGCTTAGCTGGTAAAGATTTGCACCTTTCATATTAAGCAAAGCTCTTAAATAGCACTCAATAGTCTAAAAATGATACAGCATTGCAATTTGAATTAAATTAGTTGAATTATTACATACACTGAAGACAGTGCATTTACTTACCAAATATAAATACAAATATAATTACACAATTATGTATTTAGATTTTTGTTTTGATATGTGTTCCTCTCCTAATAGCCATTCAATGTGGCCTCAGTGTTTGGAATTCCTTGTGATGGAACAGATACTCCAGTTTCTGGCCAGGAGACTTCACAATGGCTACAACCAGCTGGATTCTTTTTGTGTTTTTTTTTTTTTTTTTTTTTTTTTTTTTGTGGAAGAGAAAAACCATTTGGAATTGGTGGATGGGAAATGTTGTTCCTTCTTCATCATCAATGTTTCGTGAGACTGATCAAGGTTCACATGTGCCTCAGGTTGGAGCAATAGCTTTTGAGGAAGGTTTTGCTGAATAGTATCAAACAGTGATGATGTATGGACAAAAATATTGGTTGTTCTCTTTCCCCAACCATGTCTCATCACCTGCTACTTGTTTATTCCCCTCTTAAATGACCTGCTGAAAATAAGCAGATAATTGTGATCTGCCAATGATGAATGCATGTCTTCTGTCTTCACTTTCACACATTTCCCAATCTATAGAGCAAATGTGCAGAACAGTATATGACTTCATTTCATCCCATAATTTCCCCCATGCAGACCTCATATGCTCTGTTGAGGTAAGAGCTGCTGTGCTTATTATTGAAAGCAAGCATCACACTTTGTATTAAAGCCCAGCTGTAAAGAGTCTTGACCTGGTGAATATTTATTTGTGTGTATTTTAACAAATGCAATGTAAATTGCATGAGCCAAAATGTGATTGGTGTTACTGAGTGATCGATGGACAGCATTTCACAAATAGGAAGAAGGGGTGCCTCTTGATTGTTTCAATCAGTTGTTCTAATAGTAACTAGCCGACCAAGTTTGTAGCTGACCACATTTGTATAAGGACTCTAATGGTTTAGTTACTGAACTTGGTTGGTTAAGCAGTAAGTCATCATTGCAATAATACTTACATATCAGGTGTTTACATCTTTCATTTCTAAAATTTTTTAAAAAGGTGTGAATTGTGGTTAAGTATAGTGACCCATTACTGCTATTTGTGCTCTGCTTTTAACCCATGTAAGTCAAGTCAAATCAGTACGCATACACGCACAATAAACAAACACTCAGTAAAGTGGGCAGCAGACAAAATCAGTGTTGTGTTCAAGACATCCAATCAGACATAGTCTCAGAGACAATGAGACTAGAGAAAGTATATGCTGTATTGGGTTTTTGGTGTTTATGATTAGGAGATTGCTTTGCAAGCAGCTGCCAACAGAGCAATCTTATAAACTCATAATGTGTATTTACACACAAAGAATCAAACTACACAAATGACATGTAGTGTGGTGCTTTTGCTGTCCATCCTCAATCTAACCACAGGCTCTACTCTTCACCACAACGGTAACACTACAAAACCAACAGAAACTTCAGTAAATTCTGAAACTGGGCAGTGGATTTTTAGTTCCCAGCATGCTTTGCATAGGGCTAGATCAGGAGCTTAAATGTGGAAATTAAGTGCTGTTTAATGTTTTTGTTTTTTGGGGGGGAATGGGTGGATAAGGAAAGACTTATTAAAGTTTGTTGTTCAGTTATATTTCACATTTAAAATAGTTTTTGTTTGTCAATTTTTTAAAGGTTACCATTATGGTGAAGTGTAGCGCTTGTGGTTAGGCTATGGGTACATAGTATGGATACAGGCTGAAATGCTCACATTCTGCTTATGATTTAACGGAAAACAGAACTTGTGAAATGCATAGTCAGAAGTTCTACTGAATTTGTTTTATCACATTATTCTCTCGACAATAAGTTAAATAAATCTGTTTGTGAAATAACAAAAGATTCACCTGTTTAGCGTTTCTATAATTTAAAAAAAACAAACAATTGCGGCACGTTTTTGCATGTGTATAACAGCTACTGACAACCTAAACAGAAGCTCCACTGTTCACCACAATGGTAACAAATAAAAAAATCCTGTATAAATTGTTTTGAATGTTCAAAATAACTGTGCATTAAACTCATAAACAGGTTCATAGCAATGCAGAAAACTTTGAAATGTTTATTTCTTGGAAAGTTAGTGTTGTATAACTCCAGTTTGTTGGACTAACATCAGTGTTGTCAAGTCCGTGATTATTTTACTCTGTTGCCGCGATTGGTTTTTCATGTCAGCGGGTTGAAACGACCCCAATAACATTATCTTATCTTTATCCCCTGGAATGTGACCCCCCCTCCCCCGAAGCGTGATTTTTACTGGGGGACACCCCTCAAAATGACGTTGGGCTAGTTTTGAGCAGCAATTGGGCAGGATTTTTTGTGAACCCACCCTGGCAACCCTGACTAACACATTCACATCTTGGCCCAGTGTAGCTGGATTATTTTGGATTGTGAGAGTATTTGGATGGGCAAGAGAGGAATTGCACACTGCTTTCATTTGTAAATATGCTTGACATGTTGATATTTGTTGATTCAACATGGATTTATTTTCTTTAGAACTGTAGAACACATGGTCTGTCCAAGATATTTTTTTTGAGGACTCTTCTTGTGAAGTCATATACATATATATATATATCCTATAAGTGCATCTGACCTTTCAATTAGCATTTCTTTCTGGCTACTTTATATAGGTACTGCAAGTACTAGTACTTCAGAATGGATCACAAATTACATTACATTTATTTATTTGTTCATTCATTCATGGATTACATGTAATGTGTCTCTTATTCTTTAAACAACCTATTTCCTAGAAACAGGAAAATGTCTATATTTGGTCATTTGTCATGCACTCTCAGAAAAAAAGGTACAAAATAGTACCTCTGCAGTACATTTTTTCTGACAGTGTATGTACCCAAAACATGTTTTAAATTTTCAGTTAGAGGTACAAAATTGTACCCTTTAGGGTACCACCCCAGTGACGTTACTTGTACCCTAAAATGTACAGTTTTGTAACTTTTTTCTGAGAGTGTGGCATGGACAGTCAATAATCTGACACAACAACTGAGACAACCCTAAATATTAAGTATGTATTAGCATTTAGCTGTTCTTACCCAGCAGGCACACAACGTCATATGACGTTAATATTATGTTAGATTTAGGTTGTGACGTCAGGTGACCAAAATTCAACGTCTAGCCAGCGTCTAAAGACAACGTTATTTGACGTCCAATAACGACGTCAAATGATGTTGATGTTTGGTTGATTTTAGGTTGTGTTGGAAAGTGACCAAAATCCAACGTCGAGCCAACATCTTAAACCAACGTCATATTGACATCAAATGCTGACATTTATTCATCAGGTATGGCAACCAAAACCCAACGTCTGATAGACGTCATAGTGGTAACGTCCACACAACGTCAAGCTGTAACATCATTAGACGTTGATATTTGGTTGTTTTTAGGTTGCGTTTTCAGAGGTGTAAAATCCAGGTTCGGTGAGTAAAAGTCCTCCCCAGTATTTAGTTCCAATCACCTGGATTTGCTAATTAGCACAGATTTTCAGCCAGGAGGACAGAGATTGGACCAAGTCATTCCTTTTGAGTCTCAAGGCAAAAGTCCTCAAAGAGTTAAAGTTATTGAGATAACTGAATGATGATTGTGCATTAGTGATGAACACCTGTTGTTATTATAGAGTATCAGATGTTGATGTTTTATTGGTTAAAATGTTGTGACCATTGTGGAGGTCAGTATTTGCTTTAGTTGTGCCCTTGACTCTTGCGTTAGATATCTCTCTGTTACAATGCATATGGTGTTGTAAAGCAGTGAGATCAGAGCTGTACAGCGAGCAGCTAACAGCTATTTCTATATGAAGAGATAATCATTAACAGCTTATTTGAACACACACAAAATAACTTTCTTTTCTTCTTATGTTAAGGTTTTGCACTATCAAATCTGCAAAACTACCACAGGTTAAGCACCTCTAGTGTTCTTATAACAGTTATAGCGAATTTAAAACCTGTATAACACATAAACATTTTTTTTAACATCTGTACCACTTAGATACACACACACATCAAGAACCAGCATATGTATCTCAACAATGGTGACAATCAACAAAACGCTTCATGCTGCAATGCATGTTGGGTAACAGCATAGTAAACACTCCCATCATGCACTGCAGCATGAATAATTATTGTCACCACTGTTGAGGAGCGTATGATAAGTTTTCATGTCTTAAAGCCTGAGCTGACGCAGTTTTTTCTTTCTATACATAAGCATTACAGTGACATTTGTTTAATAAGGTTGTTTTTTTTGTATTGCAGTTCTACAATAGCTACATGTAACTCAATAAATCAAAGAGAGAGACCACTTCAAGATGCTCATCTAAATTAGTTAGATGGGGAAAGTGTGAACTTATCTGCTGCTGCAAGCTTTCAATTCAACACACAAATGTTTGCTGAAAAACAGCATTGAAATTACTTCACTCGTGAATTTACTAAGTTACTCCAAGAGTCAAGAGACAAACTAAAGCAACCCTTGACCACAATTATGGTGACATTGTGGGTTTTTTTTTCTTTTCTTTTCTTGACCAATAAAACATCAACATCTAAACCTCTTATAATTCTCAATAAGAGATTCTGCAGACATGAAATAAAGTCAACCTGGTTAGTAATGAGTGAAGCTGGTGATGCTGTTTGTGGAGATGTTTATTCAGATTTTGAGAGGTGAAATGTTTTGTTCAGTTGATTCAAGTCAGTTGTAGTTCTTGTGTTTCTCTTTCCTTCAATGATGCTGCTTGTTAACAGCAGATGTTCATCACTTATGCACAATCATCATTCAGTTATCTCATTAACTTTAACTCTTTAGGGGCTTGAGATTTTACTTCAGACTTGCTTGAGACTCAAAAGGAATGACTTGGTCCAATCTCAGTCCTCCTGGTTGAAATACTGTGCTAATTAGAAAATCCAGGTGATTGGAACAAAACACTGGGGAGGACTTTTACTCATGGAACCTGGATTTTACACCTCTGTGCATAGGAAAGTGACCAAAATCCAACGTCGAGCCAACGTTGGACATTGACGTCGGCCTGACGTTGGGTTCTGACGTCAACCCGATTTTCATTTCCAACCAAAATGCAACGTCTGATAGACGTCATAGTGGTTGGGGAACAACGTCAATCTGACGTCATGTTGACGTCCTGTGCCTGCTGGGTAATATCACTTTCTGCAAAATAATTACTGACATGTTGTAAAGAGAGGCTGATAAGATTTAGATTTAATTTCCCTTCCATTTAATATGTTTATCTTCTAGGTAAGGAAATAACATCTGCAAAGTTAAATTTTTATGCTGACGATACAATTATTTACTCAACTGCATCTTCATTATCTCAAGCTATTACAATCCTTCAGGAGTCTTTTTGTACTTTACAGCTTACTTTATTAGATCTGAAATTAGTTTTAAATACAAATAAAACTAAATACATTATTTTTTACACGTAGTTGTTCTATGAACACTGCTCTATTTATTCTTTCAGTTGATGGCTTACACATTGAACAAATAGCTGCTTATAAATATCTAGGAATATGGCTTGACGAGAAGTTGGCTTTTGATGTTCATATTAATTCTCAGATTACAGTTTTTTTCAATCGCTAACAAGCGTTTACCCATACTTCAGATACTTTTTCTAAACTCTTAACACAGACTGGCACCTACAAAACACAATTGGACAAATTGATAATTTTCTTCTCAAAAATACATTTTGTTAAATATATACTAACTCTTCATTTCAAAATAGAACACATCTTTCTCTGCACACACTAACTTTACCAAAATACTGGAAATCTGACTCAAAATGAAATTATTCTGTCAAAGAATAACACTTGTTTTCACTTCACAAGGTACATGCAGTCAATCAAAGTACACCAGGTTTCAAAATACTGACTATTGTTGACATTTCAAAAACTGCATAGACTTTTATGTTTCAGTTTTACAGATATTTGCATGCATAATATGCAATCCACCGTTTCGACAGTACATTTCTTGTTTGGGAACTGTATAACATGTACAGTAATGTTCACATTCAAAAGCATTCCAGGAAAAAGCAAATACATTTCTTTTTCTGTTTATTACAGGAGGTACAGTAGAAACACAGCATGATAGAACAGAAAAAGTTTTACAGTATTGCTTATACAGTGAACAAAATATCCATGAAACACACAAGAGCATTCTGAACAAAAAAGAAAAAAAAATCACAAAATTACTGTATCTAATCTCTGCGATCTTCAGGGTTAGGCCACATGTTTCCAAACAGGGTTGGGGCCTTTCATGAATTGAACTGAGAATGAATGGTAAATTCCAGTTCACTTCCTGGAATGGAATTGGATTTGGAATTGGAATGGCAGGAAACTGAATTGAAATCAAATAAATTCCATTAAATTCCACTTGAGTTGCTAGTTTATAATACATTAAATATTGTAAATCACATAAACAACAAACATATAAAAGAAATAAAAAGCACTGTATGTTTAGTATGTTAAGTATGATCATTTCACATGCCAAATTTCAGGAAATTATGATAATTCGATGCAATAAAAAGTGAATGAAAACCATGAATGAACATGACTATTTTTTTTGTGAGTTCAGACATATGTGGAAATCATATATTGAATGTACAGTACATACAGAAACTTATCATCACTGTCATTCAATAAAATGACAGTGATGATAAATTTCTGATTCAGTGATGATAAGTGACAAATGCATTTAGAGACATACATTTGAACTTTATTTATGATGCTTTACAAATACCAAGTAATGTATGAAATAGAGTTGATCAAATGCAAGTAAATAAAATGAATGACAGTGGTGATAAGTTTCTCTATGCACTATACATTCAATATATGATTACCACATAATATATGTCTCAACTCACAAAAAATGAGTCATGTTCATTCATGTATTTCATTGGAATTTACCATTCATTCTCAATTCAATTAATTTCAAGATCGCAGAGATTAGATACAGTAATTTTGTGCTTTTTTTTTAGACCCCCCCCCCCCTTTTATCTGGGTTTTTTGCTTTTTTTTTTTTTTTGGAAAAACAAACTTATTTGCTTTTTACTGGAATGCTTTTGAATGTGAACATTACTGTACATGTGGACAAACAGTACCTAACCAAGAAATTTAGTGTCAAAATTGTGGATTGCATGTTTTGCATGCAAATACCTGTAAAACTGAAACATAAAAAGTCTATGCAGTTTTTGAAATGTCAACAATAGTCAGTATTTTGAAACCTGGTGTACTTTGACTGACTGCATGTACCTTGTGAAGTGAAAACAAGTGTTATTCTTTGACAGAATAATTTCATTTTGAGTCAGATTTCCAGTGTTTTGGTAAAGTTAGTGTGTGCAGAGAAAGATGTGTTCTGTTTTGAAATGAAGAGTTAGTATATATTTAACAAAATGTATTTTTGAGAAGAAAATTATCCATTTGTCCAATTGTATTTTGTAGGTGCCAGTCTGTGTTAAGAGTTTAGAAAAAGTATCTAAAGTATGGGTAAGCGCTTGTTAGCGATTGAAAAAAACTGTAATAATGAGACATTAATCTGACATTGTTGCTACAGTGTTTAAAAGCTTACTTACAGAAGAGTTTATAGCATTCACCTTGTAATCGTGGAACATCTGAATCAGAAATCCAGCTCCACTCTAACTTGGCACATTGACCAGTTTATCACTGAAATGGACAGATAAAACAGTTACAATATCAGCACCCACAATTATTGCAGTTATTTGCAATTGCAAACATGCGTTTGTGTAAAAGGAGCAAGGCAAAGGTGCACTCACCGGTTAAGTCACAGATAAAGACGAATGAACATCCACATGTGCTCGATGACAATTTCTGTTTCAAAAATACAGTTAAGTACTGTTTTCTTTCCTTCATGCAATAAATATGGTAAAATACTGTTAAACTGTGTCAACCGTAAAAAAAAAAAAAAAAAAAGCAATGCACTGCTTTTGATTATAACAGGATTATACTGTTAAAATACTGCCGTAAATTAACAGCAATTTTTTACAGCGATATTTGCTGACTTTGACAACCTCACAGAGACCACAGCAGGATCTTCTCTGTTACTGAACTATCATCAAATTATTCTTGAATCAGTCTCATTAATAATGAGCAAAAAGGAGAATAATGTTTTGTCTCTGACTGTGAGAAAGTATGTTATCAGTGTATATATATATATATATATATATATATATATATATATATATATATATATATATACACACACACACACACACACACACACACACACACACACACACACACACACACGCACGCACACACGGGCTGTAAGCATTAAAACAATGTAGTACAGTGTTGCAGCGCATCAAAGCAGTCAATTAGAGCGCAGCATTTCAGCCTGGGATGACAATCCTGACTTTTTTACACACTTAGGGCTGGGCTTCAGGCATATTTTCAGGTCATGGCTCCCCAAGGCATCCGGTCTATTTTTTTAGGCTTCTCCTTATTTTTATATCTTAGACATATTTTATATTTTATATTTTTTATGTTGGAGGGAAGAACACGAGCCTTCACTTTAGCTTTTGAGACCAGTTTGGACGGCGTTTAGTGTCCTTCAGCGCAGCAAGAGATCCGCGTTCAAGCGCACACAATAGGCTGAAACTTGCCACAAGCACCGGCAAAAATAAATAACAATGAATGTGTCAAGGAAAGAGTAAGAACATATTTGAATTATTTATTAATAAACTAGTAGGTATATTATGAGTCAGTGCAGCAAAGATCCTGTCTGCAGTCTCCTTTTTGGGACACGCATTTAGAGAGAAATTCATATTTAGCCTACCAATTACATAATGAAATTGTTTTTGTTTTCAATTTGTTTTATTTCGTTAAGTAACAATTTAAAGTTTTTATAGATATATTTATCTTGTCTTTGAGGGATGCTTTTGCGGAGTTTCGTTATTTGTTGTGAAGCTCCAACGCGACGGCAGAACATGCATCATGTTTGTTTTCTTTTTTGTTTGTGTTTTGTTGAGTGTACTGTACACAAATAACATGGATACTTTTAAATTGCTTTCACTGAAAAAAATGCAAGTGATCGCACTGGCGTCTCCATTTCCTGCAAAGCAAACTCTTGGATAATAAACCCTTTTATGGGTTTATTAATGCTCTGCACACACTATATGCAACAGCGCACATTTATTTAGGTTTAACGTTTAAACTAATTGTTCAGTACTTGAACTGTTTTATATCTATAGATTTTTTTAAGGCAAGTCGTGATTATTTGAGAAGGCAAAATTATCAAACAGAATATGATTAGTTGTCTGCTGGGCGCTCAAAAAACGTAGGCCTACATTAGGGGTGATCGAGCGGGGCACAACCTAATGCGGGGTTAATTGTGACAAACGTGGTTTAAATATTTCCACACATGCTAGCATAACCAAATTTACAGTATTTACTAGTTGCCATAGCAACACTATGCAGAGCAAAAAGTGCGTCAAAAATCAAAAGCCTTTTGAAGATCGCTGAATATTTATTTTACCATAGTAAAAGTACATTTCTGGCTGAAGTAAACTTTTCATTTCAGTTTTAAATATTCATTTAAAATTAGACAATTCTGCTATTATTTTAATCTCCAATTTGTTATTTATCAGTTTAGACAGTTTATCAATGCTTGGCCAACCAGCAGAAGACAACCTGTTTTATATTCCAGATGGGGAACGTTGTGACACTGTGTGACAATATGCCCCGCTGTTATTAAACTACACTATTCTATGACATTAGCGGTGCAATTAACACTATTTACTTGTATGGGTTTTGATAAGAAACCACAAGAAACAGGTGAATTAAGGATGACAATCAATGTTCAGATGTTATTATTTCAAGAAATGTAAAGCATTTTGGCTCGTTTATGTGTGTCGTGTTCTATGAGAGCTGTGTGTGGAGTGTTCTTCTGAATGTCTATATGCGTTTCATCTATTTGTCCACATTGTTTTGAACTACTGTACAGCTGTGTGTTGAAATCAGGGCCGTTCAAAGCATTGTTGCGATATGTTCATTGTCAAACTCCAAAATTAGATTATTTTTTTAAACGTCATTACTTCATTTGAAAAAGTTGACACATGTATTTTACTTACAAAATATTTTAGTTTGTTGTGCATATATTTTTTTCATTCGATCAGATAACATTTTAAGCTGTCATACGGTCGTGTTACAATGTGCCCCTCAGATGTTACAATGTACCCCACGGTCCCCACCTACGGGGCATGTTGTCACGTTTCACTTCCTTTCTTTTGAGGTAAATAACGAAAAGCGTATACACTGTAAATATGAAACAGAGCAATATATTTGTACTAGACAAGTGTGAAAATAATGTGGATAAAAATTGTACTCTGAACCCCAAGTGGATTTACATAAACCGCGAAATCCAAAAAGTTATTGTGTCCCGCTCTCCCCTATATTATTATATTTAAATTTATTATACAAAATTAAACAAACAAAAATGCTCCAAACGTTTTTCTAAATTTACTTAATAAAAAACGACACTAGATACAATCACTTTGCTATTGAACTATTTTAATAGCTGAAACTATTATTAAGTTGTTTTGGGAAAAGGGGAAAAAAGACGGGCTCACGGTCGAGAATTCTGATTCTGGAAAAGGTCACTAATCTTAGTTCATAGAGATCTCTGTGTCTGTGATTAGCTACATTGCTGAACGCTGCAAAACACATGTGGATAGTTTGCCATGTCTTCATTTGCTTTTGCTTTCGTTTGAGGGAATTTAGCTCTGTCTGGTACCCTTGTACACCCAGACCTGAGCTTGGCTAACCGCTCCAGTTGCAGAGGGCAGTCGGGGATTCCATGACTAATATAATATATAAAGCATAAATGTATCTTCATTATTGTATTATTGCATCCACAGCTGAATAGGTTGTATAATCAATTGAGAACAAAATATGAATATCGCATTTGCTGGACAACACCTGCCACCTTGGGGTGCTTTTACTTGAGTACACTGTCGTGTTATGTGTCTGACCAAGCAAATAAATAAATAACTCATTGTAATAGACAAGATCAAGATCATGAACACTCCTGACATACAGTTAGAACAATTAAAAAAATATAAAGACAAAATTACAAAATACATTTACATTTATTATTGTTTAAAATTTTATTAATGGATTTGTTTCAGCTATAAAATGTAACTATTTAAAATCTTTGATGTCATGTTCTCTGATGACTTTAGTACCATGGACAGTGAATTGTTAGCAGGCTGCCGTAATGGAAACGTAATTTGAAGACGGTCCCTCAGATGAGCGATGACGTCACGACACTCCATAGAGGTAAGCGTGTTTATCAGCTTCTTTAAAACGCCGACTTCTGCAGAAAAATGCGTTGTAGTTTGTGCTCATAATAGTGGGTAATGATGTTTGACCAAAAATAGCCTTTTTTTGATGCAGATTAACAGAGTTATTGAACGCGGAAGTCCGAATGTCCGAATATAAAACCAACTTTACCCAAGTCACTAATTTTACTCCTGAAAAAGTCAGTATTTTTCTTATGTCACTTAAATTTAATCGTCTTTGACAGATGATTAGGGTTATAATTAATTGTAATGGTATTTGTTGTTGGAGCCAATGTAACGTTATATATTAAATTACAGATAAAATTATGCATTTTTGTTGTACCAATGTTTTGGAATTTCATTAGTGGTGTATGTCATGTTGAAATTGAGTAAATGCTTGGAAAGGGGTATACATGTTTCTTTATTCTACTTCACCTTGAATGTAATTTATTTAAATTAAACTAAACTATTTATAAATGGGCATCAATAATCATTGTCAATACACTCCAAATGTTACAAGAGATTAAATGTTGTGCAAAAATTGGTATCACCTTTATAGTGACCAAAATGATTACAATAACCAGTTGTCATTGATGTTCAAAAGTGCCTGGAATGACACCCAAATCATTTCAAGTTTTATGTTTAAAATATGCAAACAAAAAGTAATTTGATTTGTTGTATGTTTAAACATAATCAATAATGTGCACATTTTAAATTACAACATGACTAACATTTTATCCAGCATATATGAAATGTTCTAAAAAGAATAGTTATAGATATTTTGTCTGCTTCATAGCCCCATAGGGCCAGAATTAATAGTAATATTTAAAATCACTGTTTTACTTTTTAAATTTCTTCTTTTTGTTATGCTACTTTTCCAGATGACTACAAGAAAGCTAGACGTAAACTACCTCTAGCTGTTGATCACACAGACATTGATCAGACCGATGGAAGGAACTCACCAATTTCAAAGAAAAAGAAAGTAGGGGTTTGGTTAGATTGTTTGTTTATATTAATGTTTCGCACCACATTTACAAATAAAAGTATATCTTGGAATTGGTAAATGTGTTAGACCTAAGAACATTCTTTTCCCCGGAGAAGATGATGATGATGCTGATAATAATGAGACAGAAGAACGCCTACATTAACCAAAATTTAAGAGAAGGGTAAAAAGCTTCTGCTTTTTAAAATAATAATGTATTTTATCACAGCAGATAAATGACCAAGAGATTTTGTACTTTTAAGCAGAATGTATTCCATACCTGATGCTTCAAATATTCCTAGACAGCACAACAAATTAGACCCTGGAAAGCCAAATTAGACCCTAAGCTCTTCCACAGTGTTCCTGACATCCCTAATGATGAGATGGAAGGCATTTAAGGAACCAAGTCAAAAACAAGTAAGAAGTGTCAGCTTTTTTTAATTACAGTGCATTTTATTACAGCTGTTAAAGGACTAAGATATTTTGTATGTTGCAGGAGGTATGCCTGGCATCATGTTCTCTCTGAGAGCTGTAAATCAAGCACTGAGGCCCTTTTAAGGCATGCCAACGTCGAGGTCAGAAGACCACCCCACAAACGTAGGGATATCCAGGGCACTCTGAACCTTCAAGGCTCCATGAGCCACACTACACCTGGGACATCCAGCAAACATCCAGTTACCAAAGTTGTGAGTATATTGTCTAGCCCTTTTCAGAATGCACTGATAGTGTGTCATGGGATTAGCCTCAGGATCATCTGATTTTGATTAATTCACATTGCCAGTGATTTTTGCAATCTGTGCATGCTCACACACACACACACACACACACACACATGTTGGGTTTACATGTTTTATGGGGACATTCCATAGGCGTAATGGTTTTTATAATGTACAAACCGTATTTTCTATCGCCCTACACCTACCCTACACCTAAACCTAGCCCTCACAGGAGATTGTGCATACTTTTACTTCATCAAAAAAACTCATTGTGCATGATTTATAAGCCTGTTTCCTCATGGGGACCTGAGAAATGTCCCCACAAGGTCAAAATCTACTGGTATTCCTATCCTTGTGGGGACATTTGGTCCCCACAACGTGATGAATACCAGGTACACACACACACACACACACACACACACACACACCACACACACACACACACATAAAAATTCTGTAAAGACATGTGACATCAGGATGTGACAAGTAATGTACAAATAAGTGTTGCGTCTTTTCCACTTTTATGTATATTCCACTTTTTTCCTCAATTCTTTGTGGAAAAAGTACACTATCACTGCTGTTTTTAATTTGATTATATAGTGCTTCATGGGACTGCAGTTATTTCTAAAGCCTTTAAGTACACAGTCTTGTACCTTTTGTCTTTTTGTCCAGTTTTCAAAAATGTTTTTTGTTGTGGAGATTGTCATCACAATTTTTTATATCTCTCTTTATTTAAATGCTTAAAGCATGAATGCACTCTATAAGAGATTTAGAAAATGAAGGAGAGAGAGAACGTTTTATGTATATAGTACCTCAACACAAGCTCAAGGTTGCATAACAAAAACATACACTGAATTTAAAAGAAGTAAAAATAAACAAAATCCCAAGTAGAATTAATCTATACATATTTCACACAGTCATTTTAAGCTAAGTGGTAGTGTGTTCCTGAGATGTGTAAAATTATCTTTTACCCATAGTAGACAGTCAGAATTTGGGCTATTTCAGACAATCTAAACAATGAAGGGCTGGGGGAAGTAAGAAACGATAATTAACTGGAAGATGGGTAGATGGTAAAAGACAATACAGAATGTTTGTCTAAAGGTCATTGGTTCAGTTTTTGTGGTAATATTGTATTTTATCCAATAGCCATGTTACCTGTTACCTGATGCAAAAGCTAATTATACACCATGTGTGCTTGTGTTTTTCAGCGGCTGTGAGGTGCAACTGTCTGACATCTGAGGCCAAAGAAAAATTAATTCATGCCATCATTAAAAGATGGCTATATCTCGCCCCAGACAGAGATGGTGGCCGAAAAGAGAGGATGAAGAATAGAGTGTGTGAGGAGAGTACGACTAGTTAACAGACTTTAGGAATGGATGTTCCAAGGCTCTGTTCAGAGTGCAACTTGTTCATTAACAGAATCATGAATGTTTCAGAGTCATTTGAAGAGTGCTACTTCCTGACCATAAACCTGGACGCTCAAGTGTTATGTGAAGTGAAACTCGATGAGTAGAAACATGGATGTTCAAGTGTATGTCAAGTAAATTTTGTTCCTAATCAGAAACATGGACAGTCAAGCTTTAGACAAAGCATGAAACTTCATGATCAGAAACATGGATGATCAAGTGTTACATTTAAAATATAACTTCATGAACTAAAACATGGCACAGAACTTCTACTTACTTCATTTGAACAACTTTAAAATGTCAGGTGTCAATGCTTTGATGTTAACATGATTAAACATTTGTTAAGAATACTGTCTTTGTTGTGATTATTTATCTAGGAGGTTATGGCTGACATGTGGAACCCATCTGGTCCAGCATATAGGACCAGAATAGAGCCAGCTATGGTCACACAGGTGGCAGAGATATTGATCTCTCATGGCCTTTTTATGGCCCATATTTTGGCTGCCAGGTTTAGTTCACCTGTAGATCAGGCTTAGGTGTGGCTCAGTTTTGGGCATTCTGGTTAAACACTGGTGTTGATATGGTTTACTTAAGGCTGTGTTTTGGTTCAAATGTTACATTTTGATCTGGCCCAATTCAGGGCCAGTTATAGTTAATTTACTTGGCTGAGACTTGGGCCAGTTATGGCCCATGTGTGGCCCTTGTCTGGAATCCAGACCTGGTCCAGTCATGTACCGTAATTCACTGCTGTATTTGGGCCAAGTGA